>NC_054707.1:27701867-27961867 GCF_016097555.1 Gigantopelta aegis
AGCAGACTGGGCAAAAACGGCACAAGCATTTCTGAGAAGACTATAAAAGGGGGCATGGCAGTTTCAACATCGTCAGTTCACGTCGAACACTTCAACAATCAACATCATGAATCAGAATTGGTTTATTCCGGAACATGTCATGAACAAAAGATCGTGTCCCGTATGTCCAAAGACTTTTTCAAAACCATCAAATATGCTACGTCATTGGAAGACCTTCCATTCAGCTCAACTCCAGGCTCCTATGGCTCCTATAGCTCCGGCTCCTCTGGCTCCGGCTCCGGCTCCTAGGGCTCATATAGCTCCTCTGGCTCTTATAGCTCCTATAGCTCCTGCTCTGGCTCCTATAGCTCCTCTGGCTCCTAGGGCTCATATAGCTCCTCTGGCTCTTATAGCTCCTGCTCATAGGGCTCCTATAGCTCCTGCTCCTCTGGCTCCTATAGCTCCTCTAACTCCTGTTCTGGCTCCTATAGCTCCTCTGGCTCATATAGCTCCTGCTCCTCTGGCTCCTATAGCTCCTGCTCATAGGGCTCCTATAGCTCCTGCTCCTCTGGCTCCTATAGCTCCTGCTCCGGCTCCTACAGCTCCTCTGGCTCCTCTAGCTCATATAGCTCCTGCTCCTCTGGCTCCTATAGCTCCTGCTCATAGGGCTCCTATAGCTCCTGCTCCGCTGCAGCAGCAGCCCCTAAGATTGTTACATCCGTTCACCATGATCGTGTCGGGACCCACGTCGTGTGGAAAGACAGTTTTGTTGTACAAACTGCTAAGGGATGGTAAAATCCAGCCGCCTCCCCAGCGCATCATCTGGCTCTACAAAAGATGGCAACCCCTCTATGATACGATCAAAATGGTTGCTCGAGTGAAATTTGTTCAAGGCATACCCGAGAATTTGGAAAAGGATCGTTATTTGGATTCGAGAGTCAGAAATCTCATCGTGTTGGACGACCTGATGTCTACAGCTGGAAAAGACCCTCGCATCACCGACCTGTTCACGGAAGGAAGTCACCACAGAAACCTTTCTGTGATTGCCATCAACCAGAACTTGTATCACAGCAAGGACCCGACACAGAGAAGAAACTGTCATTACCTGGCACTGTTTAACAACCCCATCGACAAGCAGCAAGTCCTAACCTTGGCACAGCAGATGTATCCTGGAAATACTCGTCATTTCATGCAGCGGTTTGAGGAAGCTACCCACAGGCCCTACGGATATCTCTTGGTGGACTTGAAACCGACCACGCCCGAACATTGGCGTCTTCGGCCTAATGGTTTACAGACGGGGCCGTCCGAATGGTATAAAAGCACGAACGTAACGGCGAATGTCTCAAAAGAGTTGCAGCCACCGACGAAGAAAGAGCTCTACATGCAAATCATGCAAAGAAACGCATTCAAGAGAAAATTACCAGGCATACCCGCCTACGAAAGTGACGACGAAGAAGAAGATGAGGTGGAACCCTATCTGAAAAAAGTCAAGAGAATGCAGTCTTGCGATACGTGTGGTCTGGTCTTTAAAGACGGAACCGACTTGCAGCGACACGTGAAAACATGCGAAGAGGGAAATGAAAAAGAAGAAGAGCCGTCGCCCGACCTGGAAAACGAAGGCATTCGTCTCAAGAGGAAACGCTACGAAGAAAAAAACATGTCCCAAGATGCCATTGAAAGAAACATGAAGACATTGCAATGGAAGTTATTTAAAGACACGTACTCTCGCTTTCTGACCTATATGCATTACTTTGACAAAGGTCCCAACACCAGAAAATGTTTACAGTTTGTGAATCCAGACAAAGATGTGAGACCACAGATTCGTTCTAAATTAAATCAGTATCGTTCATGGATCGGCGAATATTTGGATGAACAAGACGACGACGATACCGACGATGAGGAGGACGACGATGATGAAGAGAAATGAACACTCATATTATTCACATGTCGCCCTTAAGGCCTCTCGATGTAACCCAGTGTGTGTCCATTTTATATATGTGTCAGTGATTTGTAATTTAGAAATAAATGAAAAACCAAAACATTGCGTTTGTTTTTTGAGTTTTTTACTCTATGACTAGATTTGTGATTGGATATTTCTACCGCTACTTTATAGTAGCAAGAGCTGTGTGTACAAGACAGAACATACCACGATCTTTGATATACCAGACATAATACACTAGTTGGCTATAGCTTAATGGGCCACCGACGGGGATCGATCCTAGATCGACCACTGTATTTACCTATTTGATAATTAAAAAAGCCCTGTAAAAAGGCTTGTACTCTAGGGAAATACTTGTGTTTAAAATGCAGCTAAAAGATCATAGTTTAGGTCGGAGCGTTCAGTTGCAGTCACGCGTTCTTTCTTCAAAGCAATGGGCTGGGGATGTTTCACTCTCTTTCACACACACACACACACACACACACACACACACACACATCCCTTTCTTCTCCTTAACAATTATTCCTTTCTTCTCCTTAATACATATGCCTTTCTTCTTAACAAACATTCCTTTCTTCGAGACAAATATGTCTTTCTTTTCCTATGACTAAAACAAAACAAAATATTTGTATTCAATTAATCTTTATTTTATGAGGAAGGAAATGTTTTATTTACTCAATATATTTTATTTATGGTTATACAAGAAAGAAAGAAATGTTTTATTTAACGACGCACTCAACACATTTTATTTACGGTTATATGGCGTCAGACATATGGTTAAGGACCACACAGATATTGATTGAGAAAACCCGCTGTCGCCACTGCATGGGCTACTTTTTTTTTTTTATTAGCAGCAAGGGATCCTACACCATCCCACAGACAGGATAGTACATACCGTTGTCCAGTTGTGGAGCATTGGCTGGATATATACCAGACCGACCCACATCAAGGGAACACTGAGCTACGTCCCGTCCCCACAGGGTTATTAGAGGATGCTTGAAAAAAAAATCGTAACATAATAAATAAATAAACAAATAAATAAGTAAGTAAATAAGTAAAATAAAAACAAACTATAAATTATTATTTTGTTTTAAAAATAATAGAAAAATATAATTTCCCAACATGAGATACGAACGACGTTCCTTTCACGCTAAAGTCGACTACGCTAACGACTGAGCTACCGAGACATCAACAAAATCTGTCATTTAAACCATTATATGTGCGAGCGGCGAAGCGCGGAATGAAGTGACGAAATAGGTCAGTTAATAATAATCTTGTGAATGCGCTAGCGCGGGAGACATAGTGGGACGACAATTCTATTTTACACCTATTTAAAATATTTCTTATTTCACGTCTTTAAGAATGTAACTTCTAGTTCCGAAGAGTATTTTATTTAGAGACTGCCAACACAAGATACCACCGCTTCCCGGATGTAAACAGTGATAACCATTCATCATTCAGGGCGCTAAAAATAAATACACTACCTCGCGTCGGGCAGAGTCCTTAGAAGTGGTAGGTTAACGACACCACTAGAGCACTCAATTTATGAATCATTGGCTATTGGATGTGAAACATACTTCTGACAGTTTTAGAGAGGAAAACCCCCCTGCACTTTCCCATTAGTAGCAAGGGATCCTACAGACAGGATAGCACGGGCGTTGCTAAGTACGACGGATCGGGGTCGGGCTAAATAGGTCAGGATTAGACTAAGTAGGACAGGGTCAGTCTAAGTAGGTCGGGGCCGGGTCAGTAGGACGTTGCACACGGTACAGTAGTCCGTGACGTCATCAAGGTCAAGGCCAGTCTAAGTAGGTCAGGGCCAGTAGGACGAGGTCACGCGACGTCATCAAGGTCAAGGTCACTGAAAAGTAGGTCATGACTCCCGGTAGGCCTCCTTACTACTTCCATGTACTGTGAAGGCTTACCCGCATCACCAGATGTGCAGTGAGTTATACAACTATAGGGGGGGGGGGGGGGGGTACGTAAACCCTCCCCTCATACTTTCTGATTCTAAGTAATATTAATACATTTATATACGTGGAATGCCCATTATATTATCATTACAGGGACGAGCTTTATAGTGCAATTTAATAGTATATCTGCTGATGAATTTTTAAAATTTTGTTTGCTAATTGCTGGAGGCTCAATGGCTAATTATGTTGCAAAACATTGCTACAATAGACTAGAGGTTAGAAACAAATATTACTTTTTGTGTTTAATCATCCCGAGTACTTTAAAGGTATGATGGGTATGAGTATCACATCAAAAATTATTATAATTGTGAATAAATATATAAAATATATTATAATAAAAAATACAACAGAAAGAACAAAGCACATAGTAAAACAACCCAAGTGCTTTCAACTATTCTTAATAACTTTAGGGGCAATAAAATATTACAATTACTACATATATACCTATTACTATTATTAGCAGTAGTAGTATTTTAATATTTGTTAAATGATTTATTCTATTTTATTTTATAACTTGTAAAATTTTGTCACACTTATATGTATGTGTTGTTGGTACTAATTTTTATAATATCATGCATTGCTGCTTCCTTTTGTTTATTTGGTGTTGGTGTGTGCGTGTTGGGGGGGGGGGAGTGTAGGGGGTTTTAAATTATTTTCTAAATCAAATTGTATAGTACTGTCATAATAAGCTCTTTTTCTAACATATGTGTTGCATCTTGGAATCCATGACTGGGCTAATCGCAGTCAGTAGCCGCATTAATGGAAACCCATCAAATGCAAGCGTCCGCAACGCAATCGGACGCACCCGGACCGCAGCCGCATTATTGGAAACATAGGTGCAGTCGAGCGCGCGACACAATACCGATAGGAACTGTTTCTATTTTTTGTCGCGCGACACGAGCGACAAACATATTAACTAATCAAACAACTTTTACTTGGCGTTTTCAAATGTTGATAACAATTTTAGAAAGAAGACTGTCGTTGTAGTCGCGTCTGGTTAGAATATAAATATTATAGCGTCGCTCTCGTCCGGTTAGGATACAGCTTAAAAGTTGTTTGATTAGTTAACATATATGTTTGTCGCTCGTGTACCACGGTACTGTGTCGCGCGCTCGACTACATAAATGTGTCACGTCGTACGCGTGCGGTTAAAGGAAGGGACAATTAAGGCATTTGGCCTGGTATGCATATTCAACGATATATAATGCACAGTATTGCTTAATATCAACAAGTATAATCGTGTAGTTAATTAATAAAACGGTTAAATGTGACGGCTATTATATATAACGGGCGCAGCCATTTTGTACCATCTCAGTGGGTACGCCCTCTGGCGAGCTGGTGGTTACGTAATACTTAACGCGTAACGTCAGGAATGAGCCTTAGAACTAGAGAAACACAATCTACCTGGCTTTTGCGGGATCATAAATAGCCATACATTGCAATGTTCTGTAATAATACACATCCCAGTAAGCCAGCAATAAGTAAATTCAACATTATATATATTATTTTTCAATACAAAATAAAATACCATTGTCAAAGTGACTACGCAACAAGTCGAAATAATTAACTATGTTTTGTCCATGCATTAACATACGTACTGAAATGATACACGGAGTGTTTTCTTAGTTAATTGGTCTATGCTGTTAGTTGCTTCTACCTTTGATTCCTGATTGGCAGGTGTGTATTTGATTGGTAACCAGACGAGCCAATTAATTGATGCTGTCTAGACACAAAAATACATACCGGTATTGTGGAATATTACCTGTCGCCCCTAAAATAGTAATGGACATGGTTTATTACTGTAAATAGTTATGTAAAACTTTTGATTAAGTAGACTTTTCCATCTGGCCTCAGATTACAGTTATCTTCCCATTTGGTTGTCCAAAATCCGGAAGTTTGACCGCGCAAGTAGTCTGCTGTTTGACTGTGATTATTTCATGGCAGACAGCTATGAAGTGGCAACTGTTTGACTGAAGTGACAGGGGATAGCATGTAGTTTGTAAACATGTGTAACTTGTTGACATTGAAGACTTGTTTGTGGTAATTCCAGCCCATGCAAAAGTAGTGCTTTTTGTGTAAAATGGGTGTACTCCGGCCTGGTTTACAGGGTGTGTCTGTTTAAACCAATATGCTGGGAGAAAGAGCTGGACAACAGGGGTTGTCCTTTTCAGGGTATGTGTCCCCCATGCAGGCAAAGGTACATACAAAACTTCACGGGCCTGCTGATATTAATAAAAATGTTATAGCCACTAAGGCTATATAGAAACATATAGCGAAATTAATTGTGGTCTGAGGCCATCTATAACCACAGAACTGACCAATTACGTAGTTCCAAAGAAAAGAAAATTATCACTTGGGTATCATGGATTGTCGTTTTTACTCCAACGTAGCACATCAATTGGCCTAATAGTGTACATTTTTCCTTTGAATTATTTAACAGAGAAAAATACTATAACCCCATTTTGTTCCGTTAATGCAACTTCAAATATATTTAGTTAAATAGTTTATTATATTATATTTTACAAGTCAGGTTGATCAAAGAGAAGCGCCTTGTCGAAAATTACTGCTTCACTTCGCCCCAAGCTATCCCACCGGAAGTAACAAAAGCGAAACAAAATGGCTGCCCCCAGTTAGCAGGAATAATCATGGGTTTTTTTTATTAATTCTAAAATTACGCGTTTTTCATTTGCTAAAGTGTCAGTATGTGTTGGTGGTCCGGGTATGCATCTTTCCAACACATAAGGCTCTTGTTTGAGTTGACCCTACCTTTAAGATGCAGCAATTGAAATCAATGGTTTCTAAAAAAAAATTCGCTCGTGTCGCACGCGTCCGGTTAGGATATAGTTTTAGGATACAGCTTTACTCGTGTATGACAAACTGTTTTTCAACATGCTAGTTTGTAGGGTTGGGCGATATTATCAGTTTATTGCTACACAAAAGTTCTGATACGATATATCGCGGTACACGTTTCCGTCCTTCTGATCGCAAATGTTTGTAAAACGCATTTTGGTGCATACAATCATTATATATTTATAGTTTGTAAAACATAAATAGCCATTTCATTTGATATGCGTAATATTCGAATGATTAGAATAGAATAGTAATCACAAAATGTTCGAGGCGACATGTTTAAAACAAAGTACTAAGATATACCAGTTTACCTTTACTTGGGTTTACAAGTGTTCTGAACATTTCCAACATAACAATGCAAACATCGACAACAGTAATAGTTTATTAAATGAACATATCTTTAATATAACCTTTTTCTTCAGACATTCACATATTCCTCAGTATTATATATTGCAATACGTATCGCAATACACGTGCACCTATCGCAGGACACTCACTGACTGGCAATACCAAGCCCTACTAGATCAGGGCTCAAACTTGAGAATTTGTCTCCTACGGCAATTTAAAACGAAATTTCCGTGGGTGAAACGGCCCACCGACGGTAATTTAAAGCCTGCCCACGGCAATTTAAAACGAGAGACTTTTGAAGCAAATTTAGATGACTGAAAGGTTATTTTACTGTATGCAGACGTATTTTAAATATACTAATGTACTGGCAGATACTGTACACCAGACGTAAACATTTTGCAATCGTTGAGGAGCTTTACCGATGGCACTTTTGTACCGTCGGTGATGTCCTCGACCTGTGACACTTTATATCTCAGCGACGGAAATTGTGGTCGGTGTCGTCATTAAGATGGAAACATGTACATTGGCGAGCGAATACCGACACATTTAACTTGCGGTATTTCTGCTGTCCTCTTTCTCATTTACTTGTGTACTACGCTATGTAGCTCACGCCATAATTCATCCCGATATTGTTTACAACATTCCACAACAGTGTATTCTACCGGCAAAGTCGGGTTAGGTCATTCTTCCTTATTAAAGGGACACGCCCTAGTTACGGCTAGTTGTTAACCATTACGGCGTTGTTTTTCGCTATTAAACCCATTTTTTCACAAATAAAATTGCACTTTACTTACCGTTTATTATTTAGAATATACATTTCCATTCACCTTAAGTGTTTTTTGGTAATCCTGGTAATCCTGGTTTTTGTAATACCACAAAATGCATTTTTCGTATTTCTTAAAAACGGACGCACGTTTGAGAAAAAACCGTTGAGCAGACAAGGTTTAATCTATTTTTAGACGGGATATTTCCATTTCAATGTCACAGACGTTGGTATACCACGTGACCGTTATCATTTTGGTTCGGTTTGTTTTCTCGTGCACGGTTCGCGCAATCAACATCCGATTTGTTGTTGTTCATTTGTGAGATTTTTCTTCACAGTTCGTGAACATTTTCAGTAACAATAAAGTTCAGACAAGTAAGTGTCTCAATACAAAACGTTACAAACCCTTAAAACCAATACTTTTGCTAAGTCTTACGATATCTGGAGAGGGGATACAACCAGGACAGAACAGTTGGAACATGTCCAGGAGAGGTGAAAAGAACGCACCCCAAGTCTGTGCGCACTCTGTGAAATTTGTTGTGACGTAGGCATTGTTGTGCTTCGAGCGACATCTACCGGTGACATCAGAATACTAACTTTTAAAATTATTTCAAGCAATTGGGACATGGGGATTCCCATGGTATTTATCGATATAAAACCTGTTTTTTCACTCCATTTGATAAAAACGTGATCTAAGTGTGTTACAGGTTTGTAGATTAACCAAATTATAATTTATTTTCGCTGGATGGAACTAGGGTGTGCGGCTTTAATCAGCCAGGCTATCAAAATTTCCGAAACTGTCCGCACACAGTTATTTTACAGAAGATAAAACATGTTCTGTTGTGATCAAATTCCTCAAATGCAGTTATGTTGATTTAATATTGCTTGGCGACATTAATAATATAGAGACGTAGGTCGGCCCACGGTTGCAAATGTACGTATGTAGTGAATTATTATACGTGTGTTTATACTAAGGGGATTAATAATATTTATTGTCTGCTACATTGTTTGTTTGCGTACTTGTTTATGTGTTTATATCAAAGTGTTCACCAACCTATACGGTATTTTCGGTAAATAAAGAGATAAAGGAAAGAAAGAAAGAAAAAATACGAACATTGTGCAGTACATCATATCTCGTTTTGTTTTGGTTTTATTTGCTTATTTTCTTGGGGTGGGAGGTATTTAAAAAAAATGTTTTACCAAAGTTATATTTTATGGTTTTAAAATATTTCATCATATATAATATATTTTTAAACCACATTAAAATTACATTTAATAATTCGAACAAATGCAATATGGTGATCTCTTTCAAGCCCAGTAAGAGATATTGACGAAACAAAGAATAGTTCAACTAAAATAACTGTCAGTTAAGAATGCAGTAAACAATGGTATATGATGGAAAAGCTAAGTAAGAATTATCAGTGTTATTCTGTTCATTAAAACGGAATTCACACCTTCCGACACCGACAGAGCAAATTAGGAACAAACGTGCATCCGACGTCTGAAAACAACGACATTACATAATCACAGATACCGTAGCATATTAGCAGTACACACACAACCACTTAGATTCCTTGATCTCGTAGTGAGCCGACTGTGTCACATGCTGTCCGAGCTACCGATGTCTGCGAAATCTGTAGACATGTATTGCTTTTGTAAATAAGCCTTTAGTTAACCAATTAAAAGATTAACTTCGAACAATAAAATCTTCTATTTTCATATTTTGTAAACGAAACAGGTACCAATCGTAGATGTCTGTAACCAAGTAATGATTAGACTGACGATGAATGCGCCTTATTTAATATATTTAATTATGGGTTTTTTTAAACATATTTAATGTATGTACGTGTATTTGTTGTTTTTAATAATAATTGCAATACATTAATTATTTGAATGCTATCCAGTCATCAGTTAATATTAATTAGTATTAGTAAAAAATATTTTTCCTACATTTGTTTTTTTTACATATATAAATAAATCGTGTTGTGGTGTATCTTTGTGCCAAATATGAACAATGCACACCTCGGCATTAACATTCGGGCTTTGTTTTTGTCACCGGGCGACGTCCGGGCTCTGGGCTGCAAATAGGCTGACCGCATTTGGCTCGACGGATCATCTTCGGTGTACTACGGTTCAAACTGATAGGGAAGTACCCCTAACGGATTTTTTCCTTCTTCCTCACCAGTCGAGGTAGCATTAGAATAAATAGATAAAAGCGACAAGTCCGAAATGTCCAAACTAACGTCCGTTAAGAATGAGCTATTTTCCGAAGAATCATTACATGCTGTCGCCATGCTAACCTACTAATGAATGAGTTGAATTCACCTGATGTGACGTCACAGGTCAGATGCGGGTCAAATCGACTGGGTCAGTTTTTTTCCCAAGCGTTTTACAAAAAGTCGCTTTATTAATAATTGGGGTGGTATTTTTGTTTTTTATGTTTAATAATGTAATCTTTATGTATTTCTTATATATACTGTGTATTAATAATGTGCCATGATTGTGCACCTTTAAAGAATTTAATCTCCCTTATAACTGAAATTTGGTGTCTGACCCGTGGACTGTTATTTTAGGGTAGCAGCAGATGGAACAAAAATTGACTTTGACGTACCATTAAAAGTACGCAAATTCTCAATTAACGTACAGGTTTAGACAAGTAAGAGTTGCAGATCTACCAGTGAATTGATTCCACCTAGAATCTTTACTCAATTCACTCGCTTAGCCCCCTCATGGTCCATTCCTTGACGTGGTGATGAGTCTTGTGTGACCCCGAGAGCTATGCCAGCAGGAGATTCGTCCTTTGTTAGGGACACTCAAACTGGAAATTTTGACAGGCAGTCTAGACCAATCTAATTAAAATTAGCTCCACTGGTTAATTACTGACACCTGTGGATCTAACAGCACCCCGTTGGAGCTCATGTCCAGTTGACCTTTCATTCGACCAATCCAAACCTTGTAACATGTAAGTGATTTGAAAAGAATTTGAAAACATTCGGGATTATGCAGATGGTATACGAAATTATTCGGGTGAATTACGAAGTATGCCGGAAACTAAATTCAATATAAAAAATTTATATAAAATTTGTTTCAAGACGAACCCCCCCCCCCCCCCCCCCCCCCAAAAAAAAAAACCCAAACAAACCCTGATGGTATAGCCATAAAATCTGTTTAAGCGCCCAATCGACTTGTGCTGAGATATGGCCTTGATTATGTATCACAATTGTAACCTGTCATCATTACCTGTTACGACTTTTCCGTCTAATTAATTTGTTTGCTAATTGTCAAATGCAATTGGTTTCGTCATATATAAATGTTCTTCCTGTGATGTACCATTCTTCCATTTATTTAGGACATAAAATACATCGTTAAGGCCGTTTCGCTGTAAAGCCTGGTTCCCAAAAACTCTGCAACACATCCATATCGCCGCAGATCAGACGCAGATATTGTTTGTATACATTTCAGCCTTCTCAATTTGTGTGGCTGCGGGTTTCATCTCTTTCTATCGACCGAATTTAGAAATAATCAGATCATGTTTGACATTAGATAGCCGTAGTTTAAAATGAGCTGTGGTGTTAATCAAATATCAGACCTCGCCATGAAGAAACCCAAATTGATTGGAGTGTTGATTGCTCCCCTATCATAGATTATGGGGAGTATATATATACTACTCAAAAGAATTTAAGGGTCAAAAATTTATAACCAAATAAGTTTCAGAGTGTATTAGATTGATGATGTAAACTACACCAATTTTTTTATTTATTGTTCCATATTTACAAAAAACCACAAATAAACGTCACTGTATACAAGAAAGTCACATGACATGCTGTCAAAGTTGAAGGTTGTCAAACATGGATTTTACACATTAGAACATTCGTTTAATAGTGTGTGAATCCACCCCTGGCGCGAATACACTCGACACATCGTTGCCTCATGCTGTTGATCAGACGTCTGAAGAACTCTTGGGGAATGGCCTGCCACTCTGCCATAAGAAGTTGACCCAGATCATGAAGGTTGGCCGGAGGGGCATGGTTATCCCGAACTCTCCTGCCTAATTCGTCCCAGGCGTGCTCTATTGGGGCCAAGTCAGGCTAATATGCTGGCCAATCCATCCTGGCGATACCTTGTTGTCTGAGAAAGTCCGTTACCACCCTGGCGCGGTGGGGTCTGGCATTGTCATCCTGCAGAACTGCCCCGCTGCCAATCTGCTGAAGGCCTGGGAGAACCAACGGCCGGATAATCTCATTCAGATAGCGGATTCCATTCAGATTGCCATCCACCACATAGAGGGAGGTCCTGTGGTGGATAGAGATGCCGCCCCACACCATGACGCTGCCACCACCGAACCGGTGACGTTGTCTAACGTTAACGTCAGCGAAGCGCTCCCCAGGACATCTGTAGACACGAACCCGACCGTCGTTGAACTGGAGACTAAACCTGGACTCATCAGTGAACATCACTCGACCCCACTGAACACGTTGTCACCGCAGATGAAGCGTGCACCAGTGACGTCTGGCCGTTCTGTGACGTGGTAGGAGTGGTGGTCGAACAGCCTGGCGACGGCAGCGTAGATTATTGGCTCTCAGATGATTGCATATGGTTTGATCAGACACTCGAGTTCCAGTCGCAGTCCGCAGATTGTCACGTAATCGGCGTGCAGTGGTTGTGCGTTGACGTAGAGCCATATTGGTGATGTAGCGGTCCTCTCTATTTGTAGTGCTTCGGGGTCTTCCCGAACGTGGACGATTTCGAACAGAATTCGTTGCTTGGTACCGTTGCCACAGTCGGCCAACGACACTCTGACTGACACCAAGTGTCAGAGCAACATTTCTTTGCGTATTGACATCCTGAAGCCAAGCAATAGCCCTTCCTCGATCTTCGATAGTCAGTTGAAGTCGTACCATTGTCGAATTTGGAGTGTGCACCGTACACGAACGCAAGCTCCAATTATACGGAAATTCAGCATTGGGAACATAGAATACACGTGCAAATGAAACGCTTTGTGGAAAAGCAAGTTATGGGCACTTAGCAGACCTTTCGCTTTCGCCCTAATTTACGTGCAAATGTAAGCATGTTTTCGCCATTAGAACTAGTCGACAGTGTCAATGACAGTGGATTTTAATTCATTTATGGGTTGCTTAGACCCACTTTCGTCAAAATGGAACAATACCATGCGTGACATTATGGTCTAGCTAATATAATTGACATTCAGAAAATAATGTCGAAAATATCGTCTGACCCTTAAATTCTTTTGAATAGTATATATATATGTATGTATGTATGTATTTTATAATTAGTTTTGTATTAGGCGTCTTGATTGGTTAAAATGCTACCACGTGATCTGAAAAAAAAAACGTTCATTCTTCAATGAACGTGAAAACTGCACTTTTTCGGTAAACAAAGGAATCCCCGAGGATTCCATCGTTTCTATTTTCATCCCAATTTCATCCGCACTGTGAGTGAAGGTGACAATTCAAGCTTTAAACGACTCCGGTTTTGAACTGAGACACATAATATATATGACAGCCCACAAAAACGAAGCTTCTATTAGAAATTATAGCAGAGAATGCTCAACAGATCAAAAGAGAGATATGAACGCAGCTCTGTCACATTTGACAAAAACACCAAATCGACAACTTACATGCGCGAAAACATATACTCCTTCGTGCACAATTACGCGACCTGTCCTTTCCGAGAATAATATCACACAATCACAAACTTCCTCTGAAATCCACACAGTAACATTGAAACCACTTTATCCCTTTCAAGTCCGTATTCACATTCACTTTTTACTAATTAAACTTTAATTAAAATTTATAAAACCTAAATCATTATAATGAATCGGAGATTTGACGGGAAAAAAACGAATGTGACTTTCTAAGCGAATTCCCTTATTTGTGTATTGATACAGTTGTAAATCATTGTGGAATAGAGTTCGATTGGGTTTTTGAATATAGTTTTGTATAATGGCAATATTAATGGTGTTTATCATCGCATGAACATCAAGCCTCGCGGTTTGTTAACTAGCGCCTTGCGGTCTCCGCACGCATTTTGATTTCATGACTTTTACGATTGCTGTGCGGACCCCGTAACATTTGTGTACACTGCTTCCGCAGCCCGCAAAGCCATACGATTTGTAAAATTCCCATCTACAAACCGCAGACTGCAGAACCGTGAATATGTGACCGAGGCATTAGTCGAAAACATCTTACAATGCAGCAAACTCAGGAATGTCCTTTTAAAAATCAGTTAAAATTGGCAATGGGTAATAAAGAGAATAACCAATTCGCTACGGGTTTACAACATTCATTCACTCGGGACAGATAATTCATAATAACCGCTAGTCGCTGACGTAAACTTTCGATGTTTTGTGAAATTGGCTGGCCATAGCTAGTGTATATATAGTGTATATATACAGACATGTAGGAAGCAGGCCCGTAGCTAATGAGGGTCGAGGGGGGGGGGAGGGGGCGGTCGACCCCTCCCTCCCCTTACCGGTAACTTCTTTCAATATTCGTCAACGCTTGGCTCCCTTGTGTGAGGCACTTCATGCCTCACCATAAGCCTAAACACCCCCCCCCCCCCCTCAAAATCATGGCTACGGGCCTGTGAACTAAAGGGATACAAGTTGTTATGACTGAGGGTAAACCAAGCGAAAGTCTAATTTTTGGATGGCTTCAAGCACGAGTTCCTAGTATCTGGAGAACAACATATCTTTGCGACATATCCATCGTACGATAACATTTAATGTCGAATGCTGGTGCTGATGATGACTGAGTCACATATCCACCGATTCGGGATAAGGCGCCCGTACGGGACCAAATTTCGGGGAAAATTTGCAAAATCTCACGACGGCCGCATGGGTGCCGTGGTTATCCTGCGGACGCCTTGGCGTTCTTTTATCGCCGTAGGGCGCATCGAAAGCTTTTAGCGCGGAGTTAAAAATTCCCGATGTGTCGTAGAAATTTTTACTGGTTGTAAGCCTGTAGACACGTCGTAGACAGCATCGCACGGGCACAGCACGGAGCCAGTACGGCCCCCGCAAAATTCGTATGGATGCCGTACGATTTTGGCACCCGTACGATTTCCAAGATCACGAGCCCCATACGATGTGTAAAAATCGTACGGGTATCTCACGGCTCCCGTCCGACTGCGGTGCGGCGTCCGTAGGATTATCCTGCAGTACCCTTGCAGCTTACCCACGGGCGCCTCGCATTTGGAGGCGACCCCTGCGATATCCCCGATTTCCCGAAATCATAGAAATCCGCCTTAGGTAGAAAAATTCGTACGGGGCTCGGTGGATATGTGAATGTAGCATTAGTCGGAAGTTTTGGGGCAGTTCTCATTTCTGACGAGCATGCTCACATCTCTGTGACATTTGCGCGAAAACATGTTTTCCCACCGACGGCCGACATTTTAGTGTTCTTGCCACAATATTATTATTTTCATTAATTTCCCTGGATTAAAATTGTTGTAGATTTGCAAAGTTGGCCAGTCAAATGTCGCACTAGCGTAGCCAGGGTTTTACACTGGTGGTGATGGTGGTTGTGGGGGGGGGGGGGGGGGGGAGGGAGGGCAACCCACACTTTGTATGTATTTGGATGATTTTGATTGCGGGAGGTGCATGACCCCCGTCCCCACCCCCACCCCGCCTACGCTACTGAAATGCGACAGGTGTGGGTTGTCGGAGGACATGTTTCACACGTCAGGCTTTCTCCCTACGACGATTCCACCGTACGACAGCCGCTATACCAACAAAAATTGGATCGTAAGGTATATCACATAATTGCAACATCTCCTGTTTTAATTTTATTTCATCGTACAACTATTATCGTAAGACGGTATGTGCCCGCTATAGCCGTATAGTGTAAGCGGGGCATAACACAATGCTAGCAGACCCACTGGGCTATTTCTCGCTCAAGCCATTGTACCATGGCTGGTAAGCCTTGGTAAATGCTATCCAGTCTGTGGGATGGTGCATATAAAAGAAACACTGCTACTAATGGTTAATAAATCAATGTGAAAAAAAAACCCTTTAAGCAGCAGATTACGTTATGCATCATTTCTGTTTCCGTGCTTATGAAACTTAAAGTCTAGAATCAAGGCTTTACTTTAAAGGGACAGTCCTGAGTTTGCTACAATTTTAAAGATGTTATCAACTAACAGAGACTTTTTAACGATTGTAATTACATATCAAATATATTTTTCTGCATAAAATATTAGTGGCTGTATATTAAACGTGTTTCAGATCGTTCTAGTATATGTATTAGGTTAAATTTTATTTTATTTCCTAAAATATGTTTTTCATACGTACGAAATTATTTGAAGACAAGATCCAGTTTGGGCATCTTACAAATATTAATACGACCAGAAACACACTGAATATACAGACACTGATATTCTAAACAAGAAAAGGTATGTAATACGTATTTTTAGACGTTAAAAGATTTTATTAGTCGGAAATATCTTACAATGCAGGAAACTCAGGACAGTCCCTTTAATAAAATTCTCATCTATATAAATATAAGTAGTTAAAGTCTGGATACATCGAGATAAAGTCTCAAGTCCAATGTTAAGTTTATAAATACGGGCAACATATGACGTTATAAGACAAGATTTCAAGACTGCAGCTTTAATAAAATATATTGTGCATTACATAATTCGTGTTATGTCGAGTTCTCAAATTATTTTTGCTTTGTTTTACAACACTCGCAGCATAATAATTTTGAAATCCCCGACCCTATCATCAGCTGTATGCCCCTCTGGAATAACAAAGGTTCAAAACAAGTTAGACGTATGGAAATACAACAAACATATATTTGATTTAAATATTTAATTTATAGTTGTCCTCTTAAAAAGAACAGACAAAACAAACAGACAAAACAAAACAAAGAATGGAATATTATATATATATACATGTACATACTTCAGGTGCTTCATAATAAAAAAAAAAACGTTCCACATTTTGACGTTGACGTATGCAGCACAGAACAATTGAAATTTGCAAAACAATCACTGTATTATGTTGGAGGTAAAATATTCCCTTTAAAACGTAGCTTTTTAATAAAATAGTACATCATGTACAATTTATTGTGAAATTTATTTATTTTTATTTGTTTAATGACACCACTAGAGTACATTGATTTATTTACCATCGTCTATTGGATGTCAAACATTTGGCAATTTTGACACATAGTCTTAGAGAGAAAACCCGCTACATGTTTCCATTAGTAGTAAGAGATCTTTTATATGCACAGACAGGATATCACATACCACGGCCTTTGATGTGCAGGTCGTGGTGCATAGGCTGTATCGATAAGTTCAAGGCAGATACAAGTAGGGAAATATCGATATGTTGGAAATAACTCCAAATAGTAAAACACATCCTAAAACACGGACTATGTACTAAGGCGGTACACGAATATCGTCTCAGTGGTATAGCATTTCCTCACATTAAAGTTTCTAGCCTGCTCCTTTTAAAAGTAAGTTACGAAAATTTTAAGTTATGAAATGTTTACCGTCAGTAAACAAACAATAAACTGCTTGTGTGCAAGTTCATTGTTCTTTGTTGCATACTTTTCATGTTATTCAATTTCACAAAGTGCAAGTTTAATGTTTGAACACAGATCGTCTGTACTTAAATGTGCATACATTTACTCGTTATCCGCCATATTCCTATACGAAAGCATAGTAAAACAACACGATATACGGCCATCGGACGATCTCGTGTACCATCTACTAGTTTGTGACAAATAGCTGACCATGTATGTGCACGTACAATCGCATGTCATGGTCAGTCAACCGCTTGTTTACTAACGCTGGCTAGACTGGGTTGTTTTTCTACGCTACACAGTAAACCGAATAAACACTTGGGGAACCAGTCAAAATAATTTGTAAACGTTAGCTGGCTGAATTTGGTTTAGTCGATGAATGTGTGACGTCACGAGGTACAGCCAGCATTGTCACAGGTGATGGTCGTTGAACAATTCCGAAATGGAAAATCAATATTGCTACCTTTTTAAAATTATTTTTAATCTTTTAAAATAGTATGTAACGTTAAGCCCCCACCCGCCCTCCAAAATTACTTAATTATCTCTTACAAATAAAAATAAGAAATCGTTTTGAAATGTTCTAAACAAATACCCCTCCTTCAAGTTTTAAAACGTACTCTAATTGAGCCTCTCTTTGGGCGTTTGTTCCTCAGTACTTGTAAGCACATCAGTCAGAATAAAGAGAGCTGTAACATAGCATATTTTGTTATTCTGTTACATAGCATATTTTGTTATTCTGTAACATAGCATATTTTGTTATTTTGTAACACATCTAGGGTACTTTGGGGCCGGTACTGAGCTTTGGTGCACTCGTTATAACGTCAAAATCAGTTGGGTCCCAAAGTGGGCGGTATAACGAAGAATGACTTTGTGTGTGTGCGTGCGTGTGCGTGTGTGTGTGCGTGCGTGTGTGTACAAGTTAGACGTATGGAAATACAACAAACATATATTTGATTTAAATATTTAATTTATAGTTGTCCTCTTAAAAAGAACAGACAAAACAAACAGACAAAACAAAACAAAGAATGGAATATTATATATATATATACATGTACATACTTCAGGTGCTTCATAATAAAAAAAAAACGTTCCACATTTTGACGTTGACGTATGCAGCACAGAACAATTGAAATTTGCAAAACAATCACTGTATTATGTTGGGGGTAAAATATTCCCTTTAAAACGTAGCTTTTTAATAAAATAGTACATCATGTACAATTTATTGTGAAATTTATTTATTTTTATTTGTTTAACGACACCACTAGAGTACATTGATTTATTTACCATCGTCTATTGGATGTCAAACATTTGGCAATTTTGACACATAGTCTTAGAGAGAAAACCCGCTACATGTTTCCATTAGTAGCAAGAGATCTTTTATATGCACAGACAGGACATCACATACCACGGCCTTTGATGTGCAGGTCGTGGTGCATAGGCAGTACCGATAAGTTCAAGGCAGATACAAGTAGGGAAATATCGATATGTTGGAAATAACTCCAAATAGTAAAACACATCCTAAAACACGGACTATGTACTAAGGCGGTACACGAATATCGTCTCAGTGGTATAGCATTTCCTCACATTAAAGTTTCTAGCCTGCTCCTTTTAAAAGTAAGTTACGAAAATTTTAAGTTATGAAATGTTTACCGTCAGTAAACAAACAATAAACTGCTTGTGTGCAAGTTCATTGTTCTTTGTTGCATACTTTTCATGTTATTCAATTTCACAAAGTGCAAGTTTAATGTTTGAACACAGATCGTCTGCACTTAAATGTACATACATTTACTCGTTATCCGCCATATTCCTATACGAAAGCATAGTAAAACAACTCGATATACGGCCATCGGACGATCTTGTGTACCATCTACTAGTTTGTGACAAATAGCTGACCATGTATGTGCACGTACAATCGCATGTCATGGTCAGTCAACCGCTTGTTCACTAACGCTGGCTAGACTGGGTTGTTTTTCTACGCTACACAGTAAACCGAATAAACACTTGGGGAACCAGTCAAAATAATTTGTAAACGTTAGCTGGCTGAACTTGGTTTAGTCGATAAATGTGTGACGTCACGAGGTACAGCCAGCATTGTCACAGGTGATGGTCGTTGAACAATTCCGAAATGGAAAATCAATATTGCTACCTTTTTAAAATTATTTTTAATCTTTTAAAATAGTATGTAACGTTAAGCCCCCACCCGCCCTCCAAAATTACTTAATTATCTCTTACAAATAAAAATAAGAAATCGTTTTGAAATGTTCTAAACAAATACCCCTCCTTCAAGTTTTAAAACGTACTCTAATTGAGCCTCTCTTTGGGCGTTTGTTCCTCAGTACTTGTAAGCACATCAGTCAGAATAAAGAGAGCTGTAACATAGCATATTTTGTTATTCTGTTACATAGCATATTTTGTTATTCTGTAACATAGCATATTTTGTTATTTTGTAACACATCTAGGGTACTTTGGGGCCGGTACTGAGCTTTGGTGCACTCGTTATAACGTCAAAATCAGTTGGGTCCCAAAGTGGGCGGTATAACGAAGAATGATTTTGTGTGTGTGCGTGCGTGCGTGTGTGCGTGTGTGTGTGCGTGCGTGTGTGTACATACATACATACACACACACATAAACATACATATATATATATAATAATATATAGTAGAGTCTCGTTGGCTTGACCTCAGAAGGGTCATATACACCGCAACGCTCCAACCAAAAACGAAGTCTCGAGTTTTTTGTTTGGTAAACCCTTATATTAACTGATGATGGGTCGAACACGTCCAGGGTCGACTATAAGCCTTCGCTCGGACTAAATTATCGGTCCCGTCTGTGTTATTAGCTATATTTCACTCGAACTGGTGATCCATCATATTCAAATGGAAATCCACCGAAAAGGATCAACAATTGCTGTGCTTGCTCAGTTAGCTATTACAACCTTCGGATTAATTATTTAGGTGGAACGAGATATAAATGAATCGGATAATCGCAACAATAGCCATGCAATCCTTTCTCTACTATCATGTTAATTAATCAGCTATCGGTAATGATCTTTCAAGTACAGTTAGTGGTACGGTATCTGTTAGATGACGTCGGCGTGAAGCATTACTTTGAACACGTCTACAAGACCAGTTTTAAATGAAACAATGGGCGAGTTAATCAAATGTGTGATTGTTGAAGTGATGACATTTGATTAATACTGACAAGAGCTTCTTCGTCACACAATCGAAGTAATTTTTAATAAATTCTTTCACTCTGATATTTTGCTATATAACGCCTTGATGAAATGTTTAAGTTTGCAGTTACCAAAATAATATGTATCTAATTCAACTTTCTAATTGATGTTACGGAAGTATCCGATGTTGACCGAATGGTTTGGTTGAACTACCCGATGGGTCGAACACTTTCTCGAGCACCAACGGGGTTCGAGCCAACGGGATTAAACTGTGTGTGTGTGTGTGTGTGTGTGTGTGTGTGTGTGTGTGTGTGTGTGTAATATATTCCAGTTTACACTGACAGATTGATAGGTGGTGGTGGTGGTGGTGGTGTGTGAGCTTGAGTGTATTAGGTCTGGAATAGAGAACATATTTACAGAAAAAAAGCATATACATGTATATAGTATATACATTAGAAAAAATCTAATGAAGAAAACAGGTAAAGAAGTAAACAAACCCAAGCCTAAAATATAAACATGTCTATGTTATGAGGTTTACATTTTCGTGACATAGGAATCTTCTGCTGCCTCTTCGTCTGAGAAATCGTCTAGGTCGGGCAAAAGAGGCAGGATGTGTTGAATCTTAGCCACGGATAATGCGTCATACACGTCGAGGAAAATATTATCTTGTGGTATTTTGTCAAAGCAGCCAGCGTGCTTCATCGCACGTCTCATGTCGTAGGAGCATCCAGCTAAGAAGACCTTGATGTTCACGTGGCCATACTCGGTGAAGATATGACTCAGCACGTTGGCGCCGGACGCGTCCAGGTAGTTAATGACAGAGCAGTCGATGATCACGTGATGTGTCCTGCGCAGCTTCTTCAGCTTTTCGTCTGTGACAATCTCCTCCCCATCTTCCGGATCCTCCTCGTCATCTGACCTCAAGGTCGTGCTCGAGTCGATGCTCATATGTCGAGACACTATGCTCTGGTTGGAGGAGCCGAAAGCGTTTTGCTTCAGAGTGTAACCGTCAGTGGTTTTCGTGTCCGACAGGGAGAACGCGGGACACTCTATGCTGCTTATGGAGCCTCTAGGTGTCGACAGACTGGCAGCTGAATCGTTGCTGTTCATCCGGACGAGGTTGTTCTCAGACTCACTCAGTTTCAGACCGTCGTTTTCAACGCCATTTGTTTTAGTGTAAGATTCGCGGTTATCTCCCAGTTTTTCCTTCTGCTTGGCCAGCCGGGCTAATCGGACTTCGTTCTTTTTCAGAAGCTTCAGAAGTTTCCGTGGGTTCACTGTGCTTCTGTAGAGACGATTTCTGAAAATCTCTGCATTTGCGAAATACAGTGAAGACTGGAAACGGAAAATTTTTATTCCTGAAATTTCCACAGAATCTTGATATCGTTTGTGTTCTACCAGTGCGCTGTCCTTCATTGTTCTGCCGATTCTGTATCCTCGTGCAAACTGTGTCTGGAATACGACCGTAATAAGCGAAACACACACGCCAATTCCAAGTCCGAAATCGATGTCCAAGAAAACAACACTAAGAATGGTAAATAACCAGATAACGAAATCAAATTTGTTGATGTGCCAAAATTTCTTTCCGTCACCAATCTGGATGAAAAGTCCTTTCAGTGATATAAAAATGATGGCTGCTAGAATTGATTTTGGAAGTTGAGTGAAAAGAACACTGATAACCATTATAAGGAGAAGCATGAGCATGGTTGTGAATATTCCATTTAAAGTTGATTTTGTGTTCATCGCACTAGAAACCATGGATCTAGGTGGTGCCACACTCGAAGGGAAACATCGAAAGAAGGAACTAACGAAGTTGCACATACCATATGCTATAAATTCCTGGCTGTCATCCACTTCATAGTTGTGCTTTTTGGCACAGATTTTTGCCATCGCTATTGTGTTGGCAAATATGAGAATGGCAATGATGAAACTGTCAACAATCAAACTTGGAACTGTGTTCAGTGGAGGGATTGTCGGTGGTGGAATGGTATTCGGAATCTCACCAACCACTGATATGCCAAAGTTTCCTCCAAGATCGGCAAAGTATGCTATTACAGTACCTGCTATAACAACGAAGAGTTCAATGGGCAGGGGTACAAAAAGCTTGTGTTTGAACCGTTCATTAATGCACTCCTTTACCAAGAAGATCACAATGCAGGTAATCAAAGCGCAGACAATAGCAGCGACGTTCACTTCAGATATCACTCCGAATATCTCCATATAGTTCTTTACAATCTTGAACACACCAGAATGTCTTTGAACGGAAATGCCTAACATAGCAGGAACCTGACTTGTCGCAATATGAATAGCTGCGCCAGATGTGAAAGCGGCAAAGAACGATTCGGAAAGGTATGCAGTGATGAATCCCAGTTTGAGGATACCCATGAGGACCATCATCAGCCCGGTTGTCAAGGTGACAGTCATGGCAATCCCTTCCTTGAAGTCGAGGTATTCCGGGACGTCGTCCAGCGGTACGTGAGTTCCGTTGATTGTATAATTAAGCAAATGGGGGTTGTTCGCGACATAATCCGCGCCCTGCCGATCCACGACACTAGCAGTGAGAATACATATAACGGCGCTTGTTCCCATCGATACGTGTGCAGAGGTTCCAAAAAACACATATAGCAGCACAGGCCACAGTGACGTGAACAAACCGTTTTCGATCTTCACAGAAGTGAGCTGACCAAACGCCAAGGCTTGTGGGATGTGAAGTATTCCGACAGTTAGTCCAGCAAGGATGTCTATCAGCAAATTCGTCTTCAAGTTGTAGTAGCGCAAAACTTTTATGATCGGTATATATGTACAAGCGGTCTTCCACAAACGTTTCTTCGAACAATAGAGTTTCCCCCTTATCTTCTCACACAGAGTTCGGCCTGACGTTTCACTTTTGAAGTGTACTTCATCAAAAGCTATTTGCGTGTAGGGCGGTCTCTTGATGAGGATTGCGTTGTCTGTTGTACAGGCTGGCGGGCAGGAGAACCGACGCCCTTTTTTTCCGTAAGGAGCCGGGGCCATGGGCATGCTATCTACTATGGAGACGGAGCGCTTCATGGCGACAACACTTTAGAATCTGAAATGCATATATACACACATGAATATAATATAATATAATATAATATAATATAATATAATATAATATACAAAACTTCGCATACGTTGTTTTCGCTTCCTATTTATTGCATGAGTTTATTTTGCGCAAGAATATATGGTATGTTCTTGTGCAAAATAAAAGAGTGCAATAAATAGGAAGCGAATACAACGTATGTGAAGTTCTGTATTTATTACATACCTTCTTTTATGTTTTACAAACACCATTTTAAATTTAACGTCATAACAACTCTTTCTTAAATCTATGATTAATACTCCTTTCATGGATTTTCTTAACGTTAAGAATCTTACTCTGCGAAGACCTTGTGTAATGTTTCAAATACGACGTGACGTAATTTGTAAATCATATATTATGATGTCAGTAACTAAAAGGCGCTAACTGCAGTAAAACTAAAAAGGGAATTCCCCATTTAAAAGTTCCGGTCCATATTGCACATACCGTATGTGCGATACAAAATAAATTTATTACACGGTGTCAAAATGCCTTTATCACTGTAGTAAGACTGAATAGGTATGTAATAAAATATAATATATATATATATATCTATGTATTGATGTATGAATATCTATATATGTATATGTATATGTATGTATGTATGTAGAATATGTAAGTGTTGGTGCATGAATATCTATATATGTATATGTATGTATGTTTGTATGTATGTATGTATGTATGCATGTGTGTCTATCTATCTATCTATATCTGTATGTCTGTATGTATTGATGTATGAATATCTATATATTGTATGTATGTCGAGGTTGACTATTACATACATAGATATTAACGCACTGGCACAGGGGATAATTAAATCCTTTCTGGCCTCAAAAATTGTCCCATGCCGTTGCTGGGACTCGAACCTGTGGCACCGATTCGCCCGCAAATTGCAAGACTAACCACGATATCGAAGCTTCCATAAAAAGGAAGTTTCTTTAACTCAACCATATGCATGGAGCCTACAATCTACGCGGTCGAACCCGCTTACGTGCATGAAACAGTGGGCAGACCTGGCACTGGCTAGTATGTATTGATGTATGAATATCTATCTATCTATATCTGTATATCTGTATGTCTGTATGTATGTACGTACGTACGTACGTATGTGTGTGTGTGTGTGTGTGTGTGTGTGTGTCTCTCTCTCTCTCTCTCTCTCTCTCTCTCTCTCTCTCATCTATATATCCATCCATCCATCAATCCATATATATACACACACACACACACACACACATTTACATATGTATGTATGTAAATAAATAGATAGATAGAAAGACAGATAGACAGACAGACAGACAGATAGACACATATACATACATATATACAGAGAGGGGGAAAGGGAGGAAGGAGGAGGGAAGGAGGCTACTTCGTGCTTGTTTTCGAATACGATTTTTATGTCAACGAGTGAAGTGTGAAGTAATGAGTGAAAATATGGCTTTCATACATCATGAGTATATATTACATATATAACAATGGTTAACACGTTAGAGAAATGTAGCTAGAATAATTAAAGAAGCAAGGGAAAATCTCTCTCGAACACACCCAATAGCCGATGTATTTTTCGTGCTGGGGTGTCGTTAAACATTCATTCATTCATTTACTCTCGAACATGTCATTTCCTGACTCTTGTAGTCATACATATGATGTCCCTCTCTTAAGAAGCCATATTGATTATGCTTTAAATCGGTGAAAAATATAAATATGTAGTATTTATGATGATATCTACTTAATTAAACTAGTTTTGATATATACAAATGCGGAAGTGAACATTTTAAGTAAAAGAAGATGATATTAAAATACAATAGTGGAATAAAGCTATTTATTAAGGAGTGAAACAGGACATGATAAATGATTGCTGTAACGGTCATGTAACCTTTTCCGTGTAGCATAGCCATCAGATTAATGTAAGGTATTCAGCACGTCTCTCTCATTCAGATTCAGTTCTTGTCAGGCCAGTTAACGACGCCAAAAATAGACTAAAACGGGCTATTTTCGTTAGCTTGACATCTCAACAAAGTGATCTACAGCCATTGCAAAACGTACCTAAATGACTGCTATACTGATGCATGATGGTTTAGTAACACAAAAGCAGGCATCGACCTTAGACTTTACAATTTGTTAGCCCTCAACAATGACATTTCTGTCAAACAATAAGTCAAACAAACAAAACATATTTTCACTCACGTCACTTTTCCAATACACTTGGTCTTGTAGCTCAAGGTGTCAGTAATTCGAGAATGAAAAACAAAGTTAGATATGGAATATTTTATTTATTACGCCCCAGTACATTTTAAAATTTAGCTGTTCGGTGTCTAGCATACTGTGCTTGCGACAGCTGATCTAAGAAGTAAAAGAGGCAACCACCTACTAAAAACCGAATTAAAATGTTATTTTAGAAGTGTTACCGGCCTCGGTGGTGTCGTGGTTAGGTCATCGGTCTACAGGCTGATAGGTACTGGGTTCGGATCCCTGTCGAGGCATGGGATTTTTAATCCAGATACCGATTCCAAACCCTGAGTGAGTGCTCCGCAAGGCTCAATGGGTAGGTGTAAACCACTTGCACCGACCAGTGATCCATAAATGGTTCAACAAAGGTCATGGTTTATGCTATCCTGCCTGTGGGAAGCGCAAATAAAAGATCCCTTGCTACTAATCGGAAAGAGTAGCCCATGTAGTGGCGACAGCGGGTTTCCTCTCAAAATCTGTGTGGTCCTTAACCATATGTCTGACGCCATATAACCGTAAATAAAATGTGTTGAATGCGTCGTTAAATAAAACATTTCTTTCTTTCTTTCTTTCTTTCTGTCTTTTTAGAATAAATATTAAAGTGTGGCAAAGGTAAATGTAAAAGTGACAAATTCCTTGAGGAAACAACACACTTTAAAAACAGTCAAACTGGACGCGTTAATCCATTAAAACTTGCTACCGTATAACATTCTGTTCTTGCAAACAAAAATGTGGTTTGCAATATATAGGACAAACAGTGGGTAAACTGTCTTTATGAATTAATGGACACCGGAGCAACATCAATTGATATCCCTACAAACACACTTTAACACGAATTGTCATTCCATGTCAAAAATTGTCTTTTACAAACTAAAACACCACATAGACTTAATGACGTTTTATTTAATGTAAAAATATCTCCGTAACATTTTAAATATACAATGTAGTATAGTGACATTACGTTGTGCTTCTGTACGTTGAAATATTGGTTTTTATTACTCATATGGGCAGAAAGAAAAACAAAACATTTCTTCCCCTATATACGTTTTGACGTCATAGTCAGTGCTTTACTATAGGCCTTTAATCAAGTGTAAGAATAGTCTTGTTGATATGACAGTTACCAAAACAGTCATGTCAACAACTAACTTACGTCATCGGCGATACGTGCGTCACAGCTATGACGCAACGCTGTCACTTGTTCTCAGTTATTATTACCTTTTCCTACTTAAAATGTGACTTTGTACTTTAAAATTTCAATATATGTATGTTCATTTAGTGGTCTAATGTCTGTTCTCACGGCAAACCGACCGCGCATCAATCGAGCGCTTTCCCACTGGGCTACGTTTCTCCCCTTAATTAAGTTGGAATTTGACCTGTTGTTGTTATTTGACAAGTAGCATATACTTGCAAATATTTCACTTTGGATTGTATTCACTGAATATCCTTTAGCAGGGCCATAGCTAGCATGGCCGTAGCTAGCATAGGGCAAGGGGGGCTAATGCCCCCCCCCCCCCCCAAAAAAAAAAAAAAAAAAAATTCGGAAAGCATTATAGAAACTTAAAGAAAAGGAGTTTTAGACTATTAACTAGTCAGTAGCCCCCCCCCCCCCCCCCCCCAACAAAAAATCATAGCTACGGACCTATTTAGGTGTTCCAATGTCAAAGTCATTGTCAGATTCAATGCCCAACTGATGGATAGTAGCGACGTTTTTGGACTTGTTTTTGCTTCTGCTCCTATTTTGACTTTTCATTCGACTTCCGACAGCTGTCACACTTTTTACCGAAGGCTGGACACTTTCTTTTTTCACAATTCCTGCCACAGTATGGTGGGGGGTTTTTTGGTGGTTTTTTGCGTTTTCTTGGTTTCTTAAAATTGAGAGCGAAGAGGTCATTTCTGTCAGCATTATCAGTACCAGTCATAACTTTTACTTTTGCTCATAGGGCTTCTAGAATATGGTAGCCCGACGCCCGTGGCTTTTACAGTAGGGATAGTAAAAAGTGTATTCCATCATCCCCGATGGCGAGTAAAAAACCCCAAATAATAATAAATTAATAAAAACACAACATTAAAACATTTTTAAAACCCTCTCAAAAACATTCTCAATACCAAGCAAAAATATCGCCATTTTTGTTCACCATCTCATATCAAAGTCTAATTATCATCGATATATAGGCCAACCATCAAAACATTAATCCTCTTACCAGTTTAATTTTATTCATATATAAGCTGAACACACAAAAACGATTTCCAAGAAACACTTTAGCCATATTGTTTACAACTGGTACTCAATGTTTTACTATTAAAGGGACACGCCCTAGTTACGACTAGTTGTTAACCATTACGGCGTTGTTTTTCGCTATTAAACCCATTTTTTTTCAGAAATAAAATTCCACTTTACTTACCGTTTATTATTTAGAATATACATTTCCATTCACCTGAAGTGCTTTTGGGTAATCCTGGTAATCCTGATGTTTGTAAAACCACGAAATGCATTTTTTTGTATTTCTTAACAACAGGCGTGCACTCGAGAAAAAACCGTTAAGCAAGCGAGGTCCAATCTATTTTTAGAGCGAATCTTCCTGTGTAAACGTCACAGACGTTGGTATACCACGTGATCGTTATCATTTTTGGTTCGGTTTGTTTTTTCGTGCACGGTTCGCGCAATTAACATCCGATTTGTTGTCGTTTGCTTGTTGTTCATTTGTGAGATTTTTCTTCACAGTTCGTGAACATTTTCAGTAACAATAAAGTTCAGACAAGTAAGTGTCTCAATACAAAACGTTACAAACCCTTAAAACCAATAAGTTTGCTAAGTCTTACGATATCTGGAGAGGGGATACAACCAGGACAGAACAGTTGGAACATGTCCAGGAGAGGTAAAAAGAACGCACCCCAAGTCTGTGCGCACTCTGTGAAATTTGTCGTGACGTAGGCATTGTTGTGCTTCGAGCGACATCTACCGGTGACATCAGAATACTAACTTTAATAATTATTTCAAGTAATTGGGACATGGGGATTCCCATGGTATTTATCGATATAAAACCTGCTTTTTCACTCCATTTGATAAAAACGTGATCTAAGTGTGTTACAGGTTTGTAGATTAACCAAATTATAATTTATTTTCGCTGGATGGAACTAGGGTGTGCGGCTTTAACACAGCGTGAGTTTTTTCTTAGTGAATTGTTAATGCAGTAACAAGTTGGTATTGTACTTTCCAAACATGAAACATGATTAACAAATTACCAACATGGTGATACAGATAATATACAAGTCAGATCTCTTGGGTAAATGACACACAAGTCTCCCGATAGAGTTGACATTGTTACTGAGACCTCAAGGGTCTTCCCTTTGGGTCCAACCTTCCCGGTTTCTATATCTTTGGGTATCTGTATTCTCTGTCTTTTTCTGTGTTTTTCTTTTATAAGACTCTGCTAAAATGGTTACGTCTTAATGTTAATGGGTATTTATTTCCCGTCAATAGCATTTCCCTAGGCACGTACCCAAAGTAAGACCTCTTTGTGAATTGTGTCACATGATAAATTATAATAGTTAACTGCCGACAAGAAGTAATACTTAATTGTTGGCAGACCGGGTCTTAGCTGGGAGCATCAATTAAAAATCCGCAGCGTCTTGATTGCTGTGATTTAGTTTGACGTTAATTGGTCTGATTGCTAGTCTCTAAGTAACTAAAGTCTAAGTTATTGCATAATTGACAGGTGACACCCTAGCAATTAATTGAATCGTATATGAACGCTAAAAATGTATAAAGTACATTTGAATATAGTTGTAAATCGTCCACTGTGATAGTTCTCCCTCGTCTAAAGAAAGACTCGTCCCGAGTCAGAAATGTTGTAGCACAAAAACACAGTTTCATCTATCAGACAGGTTTTCCGCTTGTACCGTAATTTCGTTGAGTCAATTGGTTAGCGTTCACGTTGTCTGAGGCAATTGTAGATGGGCGTCTTCAGTTCGAATCCAGTCACAGTCTGTGATGGTGTTGTCGTCTGTATAAACGCGTCCATGGTTTTTGGCTACATGAATGTCAAGCTTACATTTAAATTTAATTTATTTGTTTTTGATAGGTATTGAAATAGGTACATGTACATTTGAGTTAGCATTTAGAAAAGAACATTTTAAACACAGAACATTTGTAATGGACATAGATTTGCATGACATTCGGAAATTCTTTTGCCAAATAACCACTTACCGTTTTGACAGACCGTGTCGCTTGGGAATTTCCGTTGTGTAGAATTCCGTGATAACTAGTCGTCCGGATTTTGGGTTTTCGTTCACACGAATATTGATGCATTTCTGTTGGTCCAACCGTTCTGTAAGTTCTATTTCTGTCAAATCTTGATTAGAAAAAGTTATTTTTCGCAAGATTGTGCTCGTATCAATTATACTTGATTATACTTGGTCCAGTTACACTCGGCTGTACTTGGATGTAGAATCATGTCGATTGTGTTGTGGTCGCTTCGCTGTAGTCAGGTAGATGTTTATTGTACTCGCTTAGCTGAAAGTCGATGTAGATCTTGCTGTTGTACTCATACATCATGTAATATAGAATTGAAATATGTCGTGGCCATCAACAATCTCAACTCTGCCATCTATCTTGGTGTACTCGTCTGGCTGTAGAATAAGTAGATTTTCATTGTATACTCTGTGCTTGACCGAATGCTTCTTAGCTGGATTCGCTTCAGTGTGAGAGGGCTGAATCTTGCCCTGCATCTCCACCAATTAACACAGCGTAGGTTTTCTTAAATGAATTAAGATAAGACTCAAGTTGGTCTTGTAGTTTCTTGTATTTTACTTTCCAAACATGAAACATGATTAATAAATTACCAACATGCTGGTGCAGATAATATACAAGTCAGAGCTCTTGAGTGAATGACACACAGGTCTCCCGAAAGAGTTGACATTGTTACTGAGACCTCAAGGGTCTCCCCTTGGGTCCAGCCTTCCCGGTCTCTGTCTCTGGGTCTCTGTGTATTTCTGTCTCTTTCTGGTTTTCTTTTTATAAGACTTGTTAAAATGGTTACGTCTTAATGTTAATGGGTATTTATTTCCCGTCAATAGCATTTCCCTAGGCACGTACCCAAAGTAAGACCTCTTTGTGAATTGTGTCACATGATAAATTATAAATCGTCCACTGTGATACTATTTTAAGTAACACACCGTAGGTGTAATTCAAACGGTCACCAAATTAGTTTCCACTAGTCACTTTTGCTGATTATGGATTCAAACTCACGACAGATGTCAAGTGTTTTACTTAAAAGTTAGCTTGTCGTCCTGCAAAAGTCTTGTGCGTACGGTATTGTCACATAGAATCCTGTCACGAAACAAATATCTTCCAGTGCTCCATAGTTGCACGTTTTTGCCTCTTTTTTGTAACTTTTCCGCATAGATTTCAATAGGTTTACTGTCACACTGTTTCCGTTCGTTTTTCCAATACAGAACTTTTAAAATTGCTCCAGCACTTTGTTTACATCAATTTTGTGTTCTTCGTGCTCCCATTTCAGACAATCATAAACATCCATAGCCTCTGGACCAACGTTAGCAACGTTGCGTTTGTCAACTTTCCGTCTTGTTCAGTCAGATCGGAAGCTATATAATAATGTTTTCAAGTAGGTTTAAATTTTGTCCAGTTACGTGCTACGTCCATGTCAAGTTTCGGTGGAAACGATAATATTGAATGTGCCATCATTTTCTTCTCTATGCATTTGTAAACTTTCTGTTGTAAATGTTCGCTTTTCCGCTTAATTTGTGGTGTAGCTTATTTTGTATATTACCCAAGGTAAATGTACAACCCTTCTCACGTCATGTTTCAGGATGCTTCTATCATTCTAGTATAAACAAAGAACGATACCTTGATTTTATGACACCTAGCATTTATTCAGGGCCGTAAAAAAAATCATCCGGTAAAAATAATAGAAAGCTAAAGAAAATCCTCTGCTTAACCGTTTGAGGAGTTTTAGGTATGCTCGTTCGTTTCTTCTGCCCCCCCCCCCCCCCCCCCCCCCAAAAAAAAAAACAACAACCAAAAAACAAACAAACAAACAAACAAAAACAACAAAACACACACACACACACACCAAAAAAAAACCTCCCAAAAAAACAACAAACAACAACAAAAAAAAACAACTTTTTTTTTTTAAAATAAAAACTCCTAGCTACGGCCCTGTTATTCAATATGGCGGTTTCCCCAAGCTACACGAAGGTCGCTTATAACAACAATAAAGGAACATGCAACAAGACCGCTTCTATTATATACAAATACTGTTACATATCTTTCTATAAATCCATCTATCTATATATGTCTGTCGATCTGTATGTATGGATGGATGGATGGATGGATGTATGGATGTATGAATGCATGCGTCAATGCATGTATGTATGTATTTCGTATCAGTCATTGTAGGCGTGCATGCCGAGTATAAAAACCTTATTAGAATGCTTACATTCGGTGACAAGTAAAACAAATTAAGTTTTAAAATAAAGATGTCCTCAGACGTGAAGTACTCTCTCACGTTCACAATCAGTCAAATGCAACATGTAGAACAGCCCATCCAAGCATTCAGGTAGAGATCTACTGATCACAGACATACAATATTAACTACAACACAATGGAAAAGGCCGATCGCTTCAATCAAGCTAAAGTAGCCCATACGGACGTGCACATTGGAACAGTGTTCACCCACGTCGCTTTCATGAGTACAACATTACTGGATTAAACACCCGAAACGTGTTAGCTCTGCCGTCAAGGAGATTTTCTGTTACCCATTTTCCTTGCGTTCATCCATAGTCTGTTTTGTGCTTGCGTTTTAATTGGAAACTTGGTACATTGATTCTCTAGGGTATATATTTTTCACAAACTAGTGAAACAGGAATCGATTATTTTAAGAATAGATATTTTAAAATAACGTCTACATTTTTGTATAATCTGAAAATTAGTTTATAAATGAAACCGCTGAATTCTTTTACTATCGGTTTAGTTGTTTAATTAATATGAGTGATTTTGAGTTAATTTATACTTGAGGCAGGCAACCACATTGAATCTGGAATAGAGAGACATAAATATGTATTTTGAAGTTAACAACTCCCTTCCCCACCTGTTGCTAACTACGGTTGGACTGCTGGTGCTCCTTTGCACCTGCCAATGTAGGTGGTCCCTCCTTCACCCACCTCACCCCAACCCTTTCCTGTCCTAGACGGAGGTACAGGTTGAGGCCTGTACTCGTGTCCAGGACATAGTGCGCTACAATAGCTTGCTCTAAATGTGCACGTTAAACCATTTTCCGTTCCATTCCATAACAACTTCCTGTGGAGGGCCGAGTTTAGGTTGGACTACATTTTTTCTATTAATCTTTTGGGGCACTTGGAATTGCCCATTTTTAATTTTTTTTTAAGGACATATAAATTATTTAATTTTTATTGTTTTATTTACTTTTTTGGAATTGTCCAGTCAAAAATAACCGTGACAATAAATTAACTAAAACTATTTTCTATGTTATAGTTACATCATCTGAAAGATTTGTCTAGTTAGACCACGGTTTTTGCGGCTGTTGAGTGACGGGTGTAATGATCGTGGGCGTAGCCCGAGATCTATTACACCCGTCACTCAACGGCCGCTATAACGAGTGATGGATGAGGTAACTAGCTTCTACCACGTCCCCATTACCGCGCCTTCATGACGTCATCAAGGTCGCAAAGAAGTTTTACAATTTAATTTTATCGGCTACATTTCACCTTGCTTCGTAGTCCGAATCGGACGTAGCAAATGTTTAGCAGGTGAATACAATGCATTTATTGTGGGGTTTTTTAGTGGAGAATTTAATATATTACTCAGCTTGATAATTACCATGTAGATAATATACTCTGTCAAAAAAGAAACGCATTTCGTTATTTATGATCGTATCACAGTCGAATTTGACATGAGTATGTAACAATGTTCTTGCTATAGACTGACGGCAGTGGAGGCGTTTTCGTCACCAAACAGCGTTGCACGAGGGCGCTGAAATCAGTACCTTGTGTGGCCACCAGCAGCAGCAATCACTGTGCGACATCTCCTTGGCATTGACTGAATGAGTCTCTGAATCCGGGAACGTGGAATCCTAGCCCATTCTTCCTGCAGTGCATGCGACAGTTGCGGAAGCGTCTGAGGCTTCGGGTCACGCTGGCGTACACGTCTGTCCAGTTCGTCCCATAAATGTTCAATGGGGTTGAGATCTGGCGATCTTGATGGCCATGACAGCACATTAACGTTCTCATTCTGTAGACTGTAGGAAATCCATTGTTACATATGCCGTACGCGGCCTGGCATTGTCCTGCTGAAAGAGTTCTCTCTGTCGATCCAAAATGGGAAGCATGTGACGGCGAAGAATTTCATCCCGGTAGCGTGCAGCTGTCAGGGTGCCTTGTACGAACGCAAGTTCACTTCTGCCGGTGTATGAGATGGCTCCCCACATCATGACACTCCCTCCACCGAATCTGTCAACTTGAGCCACGCAGGTGTTGGCAAAATGTTCATTGCGGCGTCTGTAAACACGTTGTCCATCACGTCGCTGTAGAAGGAAACGTGACTCGTCGCTGAACCATACCCATACTCGCCGCCAGTTTCCCAAGTTCCACCCCTGTACATTCGTGCACCAGCGAACACGTAAATGTCGATGTTGACGTCGCAGGACGGGGCCAACATACGGTCTCCTAGCCCGTAAACCAGCTTATCGAAGTCGGTTCCGAATGGTTTGTGCAGATACCCTTCTCAAACCAGGTATGCGTCCAGCAGTGTTCGTTGCTGTGGCAGTTCGTTGATGCAAGTGCAGAACCTGGATGTAGCGATCTTGTGTTGCAGTTGTTATGCGAGGTCTTCCACTTCTGGGCCAGTCTTCAGCTGATTGAAACTGCTGGTACCTATCCCTGAGACGTGAAATGGTGCTCTGATGGACGTTCATGTGGCGTGCGACTGCTGAATGGAGGCGGCCTATTACAATGTTTCGATTCGGCATCTTGTAACTCGTCTACGTCGAAATGGAAATGAGGCATCATTGCGAGCATTGCAGCTTTAAATACCCATCACTACCCCAATCTTTTCCCCGAGTTTCACGTCTATTCGCCAAAATCTGACCATTTCACGCCGATTTCCTGCAATTGTCGCACAACGTGCCACAACGTGCGTTAAATTTGTTATAGGGTGCATTTGGACATGCTGTCCTATTCCAGGAACATTAACAAACATGTTCATTCAGCAACATTGTAAAAAAAACCCACCCCGATATATTGTAAAATCAAACACTTTTCTTCTTTCCCTATCGCCTATAGGTGCGTTTCTTTTTTGACAGAGTATATATATGTTGGTGGATTTTGGCACGAGCTTGGCCATGATTTTATATTGAGAGGTACCCATACGTGGGGAAGGCACCCACACTGTATTTGAGTAATGTATATAATTATAACAGACTAATATATATATATATATATATATATATATATATATATATATATATATATATATATATATATATATATATATATATATATATAAAACGAGTAATTGGGGTCGTGGGGAGGGTACTTTTCAAGATTTACACGGGCCCGCGGAGTGTATATGAAAATGGGGGCGGTGGTGGGGCGAATGTCTGTGGAGTGTATGTGAAAATGGGGGCGGTGGTGGGGCGAATGTCTGTGGAGTGTATGTGAAAATGGGGGCGGTGGTGGGGCGAATGTCTGTGGAGTATGTGAAAATGGGGGCGGTGGTGGGGCGAATGTCTGTGGAGTGTATGTGAAAATGGGGGCGGTGGTAGGGCGAATGTCTGGAGTGTATTTGAACATGGGGGCGGTGGTGGGGCGAATGTCTGTGGAGTGTATATGAACATGGGGGCGGTGGTGGGGCGAATGTCTGTGGAGTGTATATGAAAATGGGGGCGGTGCTGGGGCGAATGTCTGTGGATCAAAATACATGTATTTGTGGGCCCGGACATTTTGAATTTTAGGTGTTCAAATACATTTAAAGGGACACGCCCTAGTTGTTAACCATTACGCCGTTGTTTTCGCTATTAAACCCATTTTCTCACAAATAAAATTGCACTTTACTTATATTTTATTATTTAGAATATACATTTCCATTCACCTGAAGTGGTTTTTTGATAATCCTGGTAATCCTGGTGTTTGTAATACCACAAAATGCATTTTTCGTATTTCTTAAAAACGCACGCGCATCTGAGAAAAAACCGTTGAGCAGACAAGGTCTAATCTATTTTTAGAGGGGATCTTCCCGTTTCAACGTCACAGACGTTGGTATACCACGTGACAGTTATCGTTTTGGTTCGGTTTGTTTTCTTGTGCACGGTTCGCGCAATCAACATCCGATTTGTTGTCGTTTGCTTGTCGTTCATTTGTGAGATTTTTCTTCACAGTTCGTGAACATTTTCATTAACAATGAAGTTCAGACAAGTAAGTATCTCAGTACAAAACGTTACAAACCTTTAAAACCAATAATTTTGCTAAGTCTTACGATATCTGGAGAGGGGATACAACCTTGGGGGTAGGGCTGGGGAGCACAAGCTATATTGTTACCTTTTTTAAATAGAGTAGGACAAAAAAAAAACACTTACATTTTCGTCCTTGGGAGGGGAAGTGCCTCCCCACCTCTGGTTCCTACAGACTCTACTACTACTGCTACTAATAACAACAATAATAAACGGTGCATCTAATTGCTAATAACAATAGTTTAGCCACTAGTACCCGGTGCCGAATAGCAAATGTAGGATAATTTCGGTTTATATATAAAATGTATTATTTCAAACACTGTAGTATAGTCAACATGGTCAGTGACGGACTGTCATTGTCGTCTTATCCGATTCAAGTATTATGATTGCTGCAGCAGCCACTTACTCAACAGAAGCACCTATGTTGGTAAAGCAACTTCCTGTTCCAAACTCATTCCTTTCGCTGTCCAGGACATAACAGTTGGAACATGCCCAGGAGAGGTGAAAGGAACGCACCCCAAGTCTGTGTGTACTCTTGGAAATTTGTCGTGACATAAGCATTTCTGTGCTTCGAGCGACATCTACCGGTGACATCAGAATACTAACTTTCAAAATTATTTCAAGTAATTGGGTCACGGGGATTCCCATGGTATTAAATGTGTTACAGTTTTGTAGATTAACCAAAATTAGAATTAATTTTCGCGGGCTGAAACTAGGGCGTGCGACTTTAAAGCTTTATTTATTTATTTATTGCCCCAGCAGGCACTCTAAACGGGGAAAATAAAATGCATTGGTTTAACGTACACTACTATTGGACGATTTGACGCCAACAAACCAATCACCTTGTCGGTACTAAATATGACGTCATCACGATTTGGCAAAGCACACATAATGACGTCACGTAGTTTAAAGAGTTTGTGTTTATGTCTTTCTGGTTTTAGTGTTAAATTTGTAATAAAATGGTTGTTTAATGCAATTTATTATAGATATTCTTTACAGAATATATAGAACTTTCGGCTTTGAAAATTATCCGTGAATCGTGAATAAAATACAAAGTTAAAGCAATACCCAGAACAGTAAAGTAGTTAACGTCGTTTCTATATACATGGACGTGTAGCCGTTGTAGGCTACATTGAAAATAAAGGCTTTTAAAACCCCCAAATACCTAGGGTAATAAATAGAATAAAAAACTAGGTACCACTTATTATCAAATTTATGTCCCTCGTGAAATAATTTTCATTTGTCACTCGCTAAAGCTCGTGACAAGTGAAAATTATTTCACTCGGGATATAAATTTGATAATAACTGGGAACTTGTTTATTATCCTCTATATATATTAAACAAAATAATTATTTTATATTTACAGATTTATATTGTAACTTTATTACTAATGTTAGTAAAAATGTTACTTTTTAAAACAATTTTCTAACTTACTTCCTACCGAACTATGTGTGACCTGTAGGCGTAACTTTCTTCATCCATTCAGCAGTCGCTAAAATGTAGGTCAGACACGCCCGTGGTCTAACTATGGGATACACCACGGGTAAAATCAAAGGGACCGACACCAAAGCGTGATACGAATAAATACTATAGGTTATTTGAACGACGCATTAAAATTTTCCCCTACCCCTTTTTATAAATAATTCGAAATCGACCATTAATAAGTAATTTTTCTGTCCCACACTTGACCACTGGCCATGCCAGAGATCGGGTGTGAGAGAGACGTGCCTGAACCTTACAGAGATAGGGTGTGAGAGAGACGTGCCTGAACCTTAATTGGATAGAGGCACACTATTCCTCTGAGGTGTGGAGTATTCACAGAGGTGCCAATATAGAACAAGTTCATATCGATTTATGTAAGCAATTGCTCGGCGTTAACAAATCTACCCATAATGCATCTGTTTATTGTGAATTTGGAAGATACCCCCTGAAATATCAAAGAATATATAGAATACTTAAGTACTGGGTACAACTACTGACTACTGAAAACTATATTTTGAAAACAGCGTGCACAAATTTGGTAATATTGAATAACACATTCAAATCTTTTGTTTTGTGAGGTTTTGTAAAAGAAAGTTTAAATGAACTAGAATTTGGTCATCTTTGGATAAACCAGAATGTCATTAATGAAAATTATACTCTAATGAAGCAGCGCATTTTTGGCCAAGCTAAGCAGAATCTGCTAAATGAAATTCACATATCAGCAAAATGTACATTATATAAACATATTGTAATAGATATTGCTCTACAATTTTATTTGTGCAAGCACATACCCGCCCACTATAAAAAAATACATAACCAAATTAAGATTATCATCCCTCGACTTGGAAATTGAAAGAGGAAGATACCATAGTCATGAACGCAATAATAGAAAATGTCACCATTGTAATAACGATGTTGAAGATGAATACCACTTTATGCTAGTTTGCCCATTATTCCAAAACATAAGAGAACGATATATCAAGTTAAACCACAGACGAAATCTTTCTGTCTTTAAATATATACAGCTGATGCAAACCCAAACATTAAAGATTTAATTAATATTGGTAAATATATTTGTTTGGCATGCAAGTTACGGCACTCATCTGTTGTCTAATATTATAAACGTTATTACTTTTCAAACGCATATGTTATAACTGTGAATGCATGTACGTATTTAATATATTTTGGTTTACATATTTTAATGTATTGTTACTTAATATGTTGGATCAAAAGCATGTGATTCATTGTATATAATAATTTAATTCTCCTGTGTGTTTATAAATACTGTGTGCTGATAAGCCTGTAGCTTAAATCAATAAACGAATTGAAATTGACAATAAAGTTTACGCTACGCTACAACTTCTTGTCTCATTCTCACTCTTTCCTTCTGCTGTTTTTATTTTCTCAGTTAATTCTTACCGCACAGGCCGAGAACCTTAGTTGCTATCTGTGTTCTATACTGTTTTATTCTCTTCGCAGCCAAGCAATGTAAATTGCTGCTTACATCTTTTTACTTCCAAATCTTTTCTCAAATCTCTTTTCTCTTTCCTCTCTTGTATTGGTAATGTTTTAACTGAAAGCGGGCCCTGTTTGTGATCTTGTGTAATAAAATAAGTGTTAACTGTTCATCTTTGTTCTTCTTCCGTGAAAGCCAGTTGCTAGTGGTTAATTCAGTACTTAAAACAAAAGAACCTGGGAAAACAGGCGATATTCAAAATAAATATAGAAAATTCTGAACTTTGGTGAAATCGCCTGTTACACTAGTAGAGAAAGATTTTCACTTTTTAAAAACCTTTTAATTAAAAAAAAAACCTTTAAATCATTGTACAGAACAATGTACTTGTAACTGAAGAGTGTTTAATTGTGTAACGTCAAACATCACCCTCTTTGGCCTTCACTGTGATGTCGTTTGAATTATGTTATTGAATTTTCTGTTTATACTTTTTTTTTTTTTTTTTAGTCAATACTAGATAAAGAATCATTTGCTAAGCATCCAAATGACCATGACATGATACATTTTACTTTATAATAAAATGAGACAAATTGCGTTGTAAACGTTAAGCATCTATTCACAAACATACCAACCCCCATATGTTTCCCCCTGAAGTGTTACGTAGTTGCTGAAGGCTTTATTATTTAGTTTGAAGTGTTTTATGTTGAATTAATGTCTCTTGTAACACGCGGATACATAGGTGACAAGGAGTGGTTTGTTTACGAAAATACGGTAACATTCCATAATGTAAACGTACAGATTTCTTAGAAAAGCACAAGTTAAGTGCTTTCGTAAGAGGTCAGTTTGTGCATATCATTTACGCCTTAAAAATGTGCTTGTCTTGACATAAGTAATTTTCTGAAGTTGTTTCCAAGTATTTTAGTGCAGCAAAGAGAGAGAGAGAGAGAGAGAGAGACAGAGAGAGAGAGAGAGAGAGAGAGAGAGAGAGAGAGAGAGAGAGAGAGAGAGAGAGAGAGTCTATTCTCTCTGTTTTGTGTACATTACAGGAAGCAAGTTTCATGTCAATATTCTGTACAGCATAATGTATTTATGTATCAGATAAATCAACCTCCACTGATGGGATTCGAACCACGGACTCTCTGCCAACCGAGCTAATAGGTAAATTCCCACTAGCTACTGCTAGTAAGAGCACTTTATACCAACACTACTGTATACTCTCAAGTGAAGTTACGTACTATTGCGGGTCCTCACTGGGTTAAAATTGTTTTCAAGATTGTGTTAAAAATCAACCCAGTCCCTACATTGGCTCCAAATGTAAATCAACCTCTTCGGAAGAGGGAATTCGAATCACGGAGCCTTAGTATGAAAGTCCAGCGCTCTACGAACTGAGCTAATTAGCAACACTTTAAGCAAACTACAGTAAAACGTCTGTACAAGACCACAGAGAGAAAAGGACGTGTCTTATCACTCGTTTTCGGGGTCTTGTCATTTCTAGAGTCGTTGACACCGAGTTGCCGATGTATTTATCGAGCTGGGGTGTCGTTCATTAATTCATTTTAGAGGCCCCACAATTTGTATTGTGGAGGTTAATACAGAAAACAAGCGTCATGTCTTCAGTGTCAATCTTCCATATAATACAAATAGCAAACATCATGATTTATATGTATTCAGTCTGAATCAGTTAGTATTCTGTAAATACAGAAAGAAAGCATCATGTCTTGTAATTCTCTTCGCAATCACTATTGTGAGTATCAAATATGAAAAGCGTCATGCTGTAGCATGTGTTGGTATGTGTTCACTGCTAAATTGTAGATTCGGTGCAATACAGAGCAAGCGTCCTGTGTGTGGGAAGATCCCCTGTAAACATGTAGTGGGTCTCCTCCAAAGACTACATGTCTCAATTGCAAAATGTTTGATATTCAGTAGCCGACGATTAATTAATTAATTAATGTGCTCTGGTGGTGTCATTAAGTAAAAAAAAAACCTTGTTTTTATTACTAACATTTTAAGTATAAAGAAGAAACGTTTTACAATTTCTGATAATGCTTTTCATGGTTAACTATTGTTAACCATGAAAAGCATTATCAGAAATTGCATTATCATCCTATTGGATGTACATCGTTTGTCGAAGTAACTGTTTAGTTTCCTACAACGACCAAGTTGTCATATACATGTCAAGTTTCCACATGGTGCCTGACAATGCATAGTCCAAATAAACCTGTCTCAGCAGTTTGGTGTTTTAACTATCGGCCTTATGGCTGGAAGGTAAAGGGTTCGCAACCCGGCACCAGCTCTCATCCAGAGTGAGTTTAATATCTCATTTGGGTAAATGAAAGACCGCTATACCGACGTCTATCCTGGAGTTGAGCTGAGTGACCAGGACAGCGTGCACGAACCTTAATTGGCAAACCCAGTTAGCTAAAGTGTGTGTTCAGTACAGAATGTACATAATTGGCCTGACATCACAGAAACAGAACTTACTGCAACATTTATCATGTCCGTAGGAGCTAACGGGGGAGGGGGGGGGGGGGGAGTTCATCCGCTCCCCTCACTTGGAAACGAGCATGACATCACTAGAGCTATTGGGTGTCATTCAATTTGGTAATTTTGACACACATAGTCTTAGATAGGAAACCACTACATTGATCCATTAGTAGCAAGGGATCTTTTATATGCACCTTCCCACAGACCGGATAACACATACCACGGCCTTTGATATACCAGTCGTGGTGCATTGGCTGCAGCGTGAAATAGCCCAATGGGCCCACCAACAGAGATCGATCCCAGATCGACCTGGCATATATAGGTAATATTTGTTTGGTAACTTTATTATTTAAATTACGCTTGTTTGGAGTCTAGCATAATTATGGTTAATTTGCTTGCTTTAGAAAGTGGAAATCCACCATATAGGTTACTGCTACCAAAATTTATGATGGAAAGTTTTATAATATGCTTTACCAAACGCAGCGAGTTTGTTTTTTAGTATGTACTTTTTCATGTAATCGTTGGGTATTGATTGGATTAACGAAAAGACAAAACATCCTTCGTGGGCAATCGATTGTATGGTCCAGGCGAGCTCCCTCAGTCGAATAAACTACATCCGGTCCCCATTTTAAAATAATATATTACTATAATTCAGATAGTTAATGCCATACATAGGCGTCAGAAGACGCCAGTAAGTGTATGTGTATGTTGAAGCAGTTATATCGTTTGCTTTTGGAAAAAGTCCCACTGTTTGAAGTTAACAAAAATGTATGCAATGTCTTTCTCGATAATGGTATAGCACTTTTTAACGTTACATCATTTTAGTACACACATTAGATGTTAGTAGCTTTTCAATGGTATAGCACTTTTGGACTTTACATCATTTTAGTACACACACTAGATGTTAGTAGCTGTTCGATAGTATAGCACTTTTGGACTTTACATCATTTTAGTACACACACTAGATGTTAGTAGCTGTTCGATAGTATAGCACTTTTGGACTTTACATCATTTTAGTACACACACTAGATGTTAGTAGCTGTTCGATAGTATAGCACTTTTGGACTTTACATCATTTTAGTACACACACTAGATGTTAGTAGCTGTTCGATAGTATAGCACTTTTGGACTTTACATCATTTTAGTACACACACTAGATGTTAGTAGCTTTTCGATAGTATAGCACTTTTGGACTTTACATCATTTTAGTACACACACTAGATGTTAGTAGCTTTTCGATAGTATAGCACTTTTGGACTTTACATCATTTTAGTACACACACTAGATGTTAGTAGCTGTTCGATAGTATAGCACTTTTGGACTTTACATCATTTTAGTACACACACTAGATGTTAGTAGCTTTTCAATGGTATAGCACTTTTTGACTTTACATCATTTTAGTACACACATTAGATGTTGAGTAGCTTTTCAGTGGTATAACACTTTTTGACTTTACATCATTTTAGTACACACATTAGATGTTGAGTAGCTTTTCAGTGGTATAACACTTTTTGACTTTACATCATTTTAGTACACACATTAGATGTTGAGTAGCTTTTCGATAGTATAGCACTTTTTGACTTTACATCATTTTAGTACACACATTAGATGTTGAGTAGCTTTTCAGTGGTATAGCACTTTTTGACTTTACATCATTTTAGTACACATATTAGATATTAGTAGCTTTTCAGTGGTATAGCACTTTTTGACTTTACATCATTTTAGTACACACATTAGATATTGAGTAGCTGTTCAATGGTATAGCACTTTTTTGACTTTACATCATTTTAGTACACACATTAGATGTTGAGTAGCTGTTCAATGGTATAGCACTTTTTGACTTTACTTTTTCTACCATTTACCATTTTAAGCAATGCATCAAAACAAACATTCTGCGATCAGTTCTCAACATAATATATTGATTTTGTTCAAAATTACAATATTTTGCATTGCATACTTTTTCCGCTATTCAAAAGGTAGGATATTTTTTAACCATATGTCAGTGGTAATTTTTAAAAGCAAAGATGGTCAACTTATGATTTTTATATCTTATTTTTCTGGATCCTCTGATACTCTAATATTTTGCATTAGTTTTGTTTTCCTCTTATTATCCTAAATTAAAAATGGCCGCCAAACGCATCGTCCATAGAGCATTCTTGATGCGATGTGGAACTTGACAAGTGGTTTCCAAAACATCATACGTACAAAATAAAACCATATCAACAACAACAGCAAACGATCATACATGTACATTTAAATTCGATTAAATAAGCTAAAATGTACATATTAAAAACGAACTAAATATCGAAACTTTTAATGTATTGGTTATTTCCATTAATTAAAATCTTACCAGTTGTGGAGTAGATTGACTTTTAACAACAGAGTCCGTAATGTGACAAAAAAGCGTCGATTCCTTTCCTTGACAGCATAACCAGCCTGTGATCTCGCAATAGGTCCGTTGTCTTAAATACCCGTCGTGCGCCCCATCATCAATTTATCAAGTCACGTGTTTGCCATAATATTTTGTCTTACATGGTCTTCTGCTATTCCTCGGAAACCACGCCTCCAACGACGACGGAAACGGTGACCGTCGATGTGTTAGTAACACTGACGCGTTTGATGACGAATGACACACTGTCATGAATTCTAATATACCACTTTGTCACCATCATGCAATTTATGTTGTTTCTGTCCGAGATCTGGTGACGACGTGCAGGCTAACCTTTTGCGGATAGGCGTGTTACGTTGCCCCGTCAAATACTCATGTTGACCATGATTACATGGACATAAATCAAGACAAGGAAATGTGTTTGTTTTTCATACGGCTCTTCGAGATAATAAATAATTACTAAGCCAGACTAGTATACCAGATTAATAACGAAAATACCTAGAGGGTGAGAGTCAGTATATTGTCAACTATAGATCTGAATGAAACTTGTTATCTATCATCTGACACCCATATTTAGAAACAGACTTGTTGTTGCTTACGTGAATTCATTCAAAGGTTTTTATCTTTATGTTTAGCGTAACTGTAAGAGTTTTCTCTTGATTGATTGAAAACATTTTATTGTACCAAGAACAAAAGAATTGGGCTCAAGTTTTCTGTTTAAAAACAAATGTCTCAAGTTAAAAAGTTTGTTTTGATTAACGGAACAGAACAGAACAGAACTTTATTACACTCAGGCCGTTATGCATCGGCGTAAGAGGAACATACATATTCTGATTTTGACAAGATGGTTTACAGGAGGGTACAAATAATAGGAATACATTGCTTGGTACATATATGAATACAAATACAGTGCATGGCATTACATTATAAAGATATGTGTATTAACAATATAAATACATATTATAGAGACATGTATTAACACTATAGATACATTCCGTGATGTAACAGAGTAGAGATATATTGTAAAATATAATTATTCAGAATATTTTAGTTACAAACTGTGTACTTTACAATTCTTGATATTATAATATATATATATAGATATAAATATTTAGTGCATTTCAATTTTTATAAACCTGTATAATTTGATGTAAAAAAAAAAAAAAAAAAAGTTTCATACATTAATACTAAAGAAGTAAAATAATGTAATACGATTTAAAATATATCAAGTATAGTTGTATGTTGACCTTTAGTTTCATTAACTGATTAACGCATGGTAATTTTGGTTGTTGTTGGGTATTGTTGTTATGGGCGTTTAAATACTTGAAAAATTATATTCATGAATTTAGCTAATTTTTTAGTGTGCTTATTCTTTTACTGCTCATAAGTTCTCTAAATTTATATATATTTGGTCGGATATAATAATATGGACGTAAACATTATTTCCGGGTATTATTGAAAAAACCTACATAGAAATAAATAATGAAATTCGTCTCCTATATCGTTTTCATCACAAATAGTACAAAGTCTATCTTCTAATAGAACTGTATTCCAACGTCCAGTCTCAACAGGTAAATAATGTTTAGAAGTCCTAAATTTTATCATAACGGTAAATAATATTTCAGGAATAATATTAAGATCATTTTCAAAATTTAGTTGCTTTTTGAAATGTTAGTAGGTTTTACCTCTCGATGACTCTGAAATATAATTTTTTCCATGTTTGTAAATACTGGTCGTTTTGTCTTATGCTAATTTATTGTGAAAGCCATTACAGATAGAATGGTTTGTGATAGCCATATATTACTCATTCCTAGATGATCTAAAATATTTTTAACAGAAGCAATCCAGTTGTAGTTAGTTCCATTGCTAATATGGTCTCTCATCACTGATTTGTATAATAATAGAGATAGCTTAGACTGTTTCTCTGAGATAACTCGTGCCCATTAACAGATTAATATTTTGTGGATAGTCAACTTGACTGGCATTCTATCAAGTTCACCATATAACATGAAAAATGGGGTCGCTTTTTTTACATGAAGAACATGTCTAATAAACTTTATTTGAACACAGTTATAGATGTTGTTTTGGTATCCCCATATTTCACAGCCATATAATAATATTGGCAGAACCATTGTGTCAAACATTTTGAGTTTACATTCTATTGATAGATGACCATCTTTTGCTTTTGCCAGAACGAAATACATAGCTTTTGTCTCCTGTTGTTTAAGTCTAGTCTTAGTATTTTAAACGTTATTTGGTTTAGTAAAAGTGGCACCTAAATATTTGTATTTCCGACAGTAGTTTTTCCAGTCTTAAAAGTATATTTATAATCTTTAGAATTTCCATTAAAAATTAATACTACTTTTGTTTTTGTAGTATTTATTTTAAGTTTCCAAATATTACAATATTGACAGTGTAGAATATATTGAACGTGTGTTGTAAATTGACCGCACTTGTTGCTAGTAAAGCAGTATCATCAGCGTACAATAAGCAAAGAAGATGTATTCCAATGTTTAGTGTGTTGTTTTTATTATCTGCGATGGAAGAAACGCCTTCACAACCATGGTTAAGTAAATAAATAGGTCATTTCTAGGTCATTTAAATACAGGGAAAATAAAATCGGGGATAAATGTTTACCCTGACGTACACCTTTATGGCATGTGAATAATGGTGATTTATTGTTATTTACAAATATTAATGATTTTATTCCTTGATACATTTGATAAATGATTCTAGATTTAAAGCACCTTTCCACGAACTCCACTGTGTGCCAGTTTGAACCACAGCTCATCATGTGTGACACTGTCGAAGGCCTTTCGATAATCAACAAAGGCACAATACAAGCATTTTCCCGACTGTAATGTTTTTGTGATGAGAGTTTGAAGAGCAAAAATAGCGTCTCGTGTACCGTACTGTGCATCGCTAACAACATTGTATTGAGTACTCCAAACGATTAGTCTATTGTTTAACAATGATGTAAATAGCTTCGAAACAGGACTTAAAATAGTGATCCCTCTATAGTTATTGGTGTCGTCACATCACCTTTTTTTATAAATAGGCACAGTAATCCCTTGAGACCATGCTTTTGGAAATACCCAGTTTGTAGAATAGTGTTGAACAGGTTCAACAAAGCAGAAACAAAGAGATCACAATATTGTATAATGTATTCGTTCAGGACTTGATCGAATCCAGCTGATTTGCTCATCTTTAGGCTCTTTGTTCTGTCCATAATTTCGTTTAAAGTGAAATCAATATCACGTACTTCGTAAACACATGACTGGTCTATAAATAAAACAGTTGTTTTCTTCGTTCAGTTTTGTCAAGTTTTTTAAATGAATAAAGAAATCATCAACGTTTAAATTACCATATTGTTGTTTCTTGCGTTTTTTAAACATCGCATAAAAGTGTTTCGGTAACGAATGTTTTAAGTGTGCTAACGAGTCCCCTTCTATTCGCATATACCATTGTTTTGCACGTAACATATACCTCTTATATGCATTTTTTGTTTCATTCAAATGTTCTCTATTTCGGGTCATACGCAGTTGGTTGAATTGTAATACGGCTTGTTGATAAAGCTGATAGAGCCGCTTACAGTTCTCATCAAACCATGGTTTGTTTGTATGTTCCTGTTTGACACGTTTCACATGGCAGGCACAGTTACATATTATGACACGATTTTTCCTAACACAGTATTTACCGAACATTTCAGCTATAACTGAATTTAACTTTTCAACACATGCATCTATATTTTCAAATGAATTTTCCAATCCAACGGTAGCACTAAATAAGTTCTGTTCATTTTGCCTAACGCAATTAGAAATGTCTTTCTCATTATCGAGTTCCACACTACAGACTTCTTTACACCACACTTTGTATCGACAGAACAACACACACATTATGTTGGTTTCTCCCTACATTAAGTGATAACATAATAGGGGCGTGATCTGAAAAAAATCCATTAAAACTATTAACAACAAAATCGTCATTATTGCTACGCATTCGACCGCCACACAAAGCATAATCTCTAACACTACACCACGGACGTTATAAACAGTTATTTTGCCAGTTCTATCGCCGTTGATTCTGCCATTTAAAATACGGATTCCAGAGCTGTAATAAACAACGACTGAAATTGTTGACTGTTACTGGGTCTTCAGAGTTAAAAACAGGTTCGCTGTCATCTCTCGAATTTAATCTCACGGATAACTTCCTCTGCCACTTTTAACTTACTCAACATAAAGTTTCGTAGTAATACTTCCTTATCCTCTCATTTCAGTTTTCCCGTCTCCGCTTCGTACTCTCGAACTTCTGGCACGTTGAAGAAAAGCAAGTTATCTCGCATAGATTCCGCTTGCAGATCTAAGAGTTCCCGATTCAATTGACACTTTTCCTGTTCAAGATTCGATACCTCTTTGCTAAGCTCGATCGTTTGCTGTGTAGTAGCCTGAGATTGTTGTTTATACTCGTGAAGTTTATACTTTATATCACACATCCTTTTTTCTAGATTGCCAAATATCTGGTCGAACTGATCAAGCCGCATCGTGATATGATCAAGAATGTCTAATTTAGCTAACCGCTGGAAAATTTCCTTAAGTACATTGTCTAGACTGTGCTGGTTTTGTTGTTGTGTACCAGGATACTGACCGTACAACATTTCACCCGAGATGGCCACCAACTGTATTGTTTTAGCCATGGACACTCCCTGGGCGCAAGCTTGGTCTGCCATTGTAACACACAAACACGCGCGCGGTATACCCAAAAGTACCTCTTCGCTGAAAATTTTGACAGGACTCCTCTTGCTTCCGTTGTTTTTCAATAAAAATACACATTGGTCAAATACGAACACTGAAATAACCTTCCGAATAATTCATTCGGGATACTCACACAGTCTATTAACATCAAACGTCATTATTGATGTCATTATTAATGTCACAAATTGTTATATACCTCCTCGTTGGAAAAACTGACATCACTCGACAATAATATACTCTTAACTACGTGTGTTTATAGACAGTTCAGTTCGCTATAAATGCATATACATGTTCCCAATCACATACCAGTTCCAATATCGTTGACACACAGTACATATAAAACACTTAAAACACTTAGAACTTAAAAATACTTTTCTAATAATACAAATTCAAACTGTCCGGCTATAAGGTCATCGTAACTTGGCCATGGAGTCATTTCTCAGTTATTGCCGGGTTACAGAAAGTCTACCCTCACTTTTCTGTGGACCCACATGGTGTACTTAAAATTAAATAATATGAAGAGTAATTTAGGGGACTTTCATGCACACGGGGACATCCTAGCCACTGGAGTATTATCACAGCGTAAATTTTCTTATGAATGTTAAATTAAGTAACAGAAGTCTCAAGTTGGTGATGTAGTTTCTTGTATTTACTTTCCAAACATGAAACATTATTAATAAGTTAACAACATGGTGATACAGATAATATACAAGTCAGAGCTCTTGGGTGAATGACACACAGGCATCCCGGCAGAGTTGACATTGCTTATGTTACAAAACTGTCTCTTGGATCTTCCAGTAGAGGTTGTGCTTTGTGAGAGAACTTCAAGGTGTGTGAACAGTATCTGTTCTCCCCGAGTCTGTCTTCATGGGTAAATTATCCTTATTTATAAGATGCATACTAAACACGTATCTATGTAATATACAGTTGTCAAGGTGTACTCGTTCAGACGCCTGCAATACCCGTGGCAACAATTAAATTGCATTGTATTATATTGCTCGTTACATATTTAATTAGTGCTTGGCACTAATTGGTTTGATTGGCATGTCTCTAAGTGGATAGCACGGCAGACGTCAGATTACCAATTAACTCATTGTAAGTAATGCACTTGTAAAAATAAAGATATAATCCGTATTGTTATAAAGTTGAAGTTTAGCACTGTGACAGTTATCCACCACCCGAAAGAAATGACACGTCCTCGTGTCTAGCGAATAAACTTGTTAAGGTCGTTTGTATACAGTGCTTGAAATAATTGTCCCGCGAAATGTGGTATCACAAATAAACTGTTTCATGTATTAGACAAGTTTTTCGCTTGTATCGTAATCTCGTTGAGTCAGTTGGTTAACATTGACGTCGTCTGAAGCAGTTGTAGTTGTATTTTTAACATTTTTGCTATTTTGACTCTTTAGCACTAGAACTATTCCGTCCGAGAGCTAGACGGACATTGGAACGCTTATAATCGCTGCGGCATAGAGCGACCACAACCGTTTAGATGTCCGTCTAGCTCTCGGACAGCACAATACTCTCACTACTGGCCGTACTCCAATTAAATATATAACGGTCATTCAAGGGACCAGGAAAAAATGGTCGTTATGGACAGGTGGCTGTTGTATACAGGTAAAGGAAAATATATAAAATAATTTACTATAAAATCCCCACTACTAAATTGGAATGCATAAAGTATCAACATGCAGTCATCATAAGAGAGAGAGAGAGAGAGAGAGAGAGAGAGAGAGAGAGAGAGAGAGAGAGAGAGAGAGAGAGAGAGAGAGAGAGAATCGTTACCGTATAAAAATGTTATTTAAAGCATCAATGTAATACGTTTTGTTGAAACTCATTCTATTACACACTTTTTTTGAAAAAGTCATTTATCTTTGATTGCTTTCCACTGCATTCTGTTACCTATTAAATTAATGCACAACACGCAAAAGGTTGCAGGTAAGAAATCATTATACATTAACAAGTGTCAGTAGATTGTCGGGACTGCTTGTCACACACCTTGGAATACACTATCTACCAGTGGTGACGAGCATAGGCACTTGATAACAGAATAATTTAATTATTATCAATATACCACAATACACACACACACACACACACACACACACACACACACACACACACACACACCAAAAAAAAAGAAAAAAAAAGAACCCTCTAAGGCACGCACTAGCCTAGTCAAAGGGAAAGAAAAAAAACGAAGAAAGATAATAATATTTACAATAATTATTAGAAAGCTTGGTTTATTTCCATAAATTAGCGTCCCGACAACTAACACGTAGCCTATAGACCTATTGGTAGAAGCGTTTTCCCAACACTGAACGCAAAAATATAAATTTGAAAACAGACTTGAAATAATTGAAAAATAATTAATTAAACTTCTTAAATCTCTAAACTGGTTTATAAAGATGCTATAAAGTGTCAAATGTAGATATTATACAAAGTAATTAAACAACTTACATTTTCAAAGTCGGGTAGCCTATATATTTCTTTTTATGGTCCTGATGAAGTGTTTTTAATACCTGATTATATCAACGCCATAAAGTATTTTTAAAGAAGCATATGATGCAACTTAAGCTGCATAATTAATTTTATACTTATTTTTACATTTTTCTCATGTAGTTTCGTGTTTTAAAATTTGCATTATGGGCGGGGTAAAATTCTCACTCTGTCCTGGCCGGGAATAAAACGCGTAGGATAGGGTGATGTTAAAACAAAATAAAACAAAACAAAAATAGAACTCAATGTTTATTGGACATGGGGGGGGGGGGGGGGGGGGGGGGGGGGTAGGGTCTGCTATTTTAACAAAATGTTATTTAAAAACAATAGTAGACATTTATTGATTACAACAGGCTTTCGATCAGTGGGCCGATGGCTAACTCAATACAGTAACCACCCTAGTGTCTTTGGGAAATGGTTTAACTTTATTATCCTGTCATCAAGTACCTATGTTGACGAGTCGAATATACATGACATTGTATATGTAAATTCAATGCAAGCCTTACTTGAACCAAGAACAAGTCGCCTTGTAAATTAAATGACCGACCATATCATACAGATATAAGACGTAAATACGATTAATGATGCACTGGAGCATGTATTTTTTTCAACTTAAATAAAACAATAACTCGGCGCAGGTCAATACATGCATATATCTTGTGACCATTATGGCAAGTTCAACTGTCCATTTTGGACAAAAAATAGTGGTCATTTTAATTTTGTGGCAATTACAGCAGGATCAACCATTCATTTTGGTCCAAAAATAGTGGCTGTTGGCCGCAAACAACAGGTGGCCGTTATATATAGGTAAAATAAAGAAATGTATTGGGCGGGATTTATGGTGGCTGTTATGGACAGGTGTCCGTTATATACAAGTGGCCGTAAGAACAGTTTCGACTATATATATATATGTATCTGTTATTACCAGTGTTTTTCGGTAGCCTATCGTCAATATCATATATTAGGAATAAAAATTGTATTATGCTGATGACTATCAGCAAATACGTCTGTGGACCCACTGGGCTATTTGTCATTCCAGTCAGTGCTCCACAACTGGCATGGTATGTATTATCCTGTCTATATGATGGTGCATATAAAAGATCCATTGCTGTTAATCGCTAAGATCCATAACCATATGACGCCATATAACCGAAAATAAAATGTTTCCTTCATACCTTCCTTCACTAGTGACAGTCTCAATAACAATGTGGTTGACCCTGTAGTGGCCTGAATTGTAATAAATTACCTGAATTGTAATACCTGCCATGAATTGTAATAAACACTGCCCTGAATTGTAATAATGACTTGAACTGTAATAAAAGCTGCCCTGAATTGTAACAAAGAATTTTCCTGATTTGTAATAACCAGAGCTGCCTTGAATTGTAGTAAGATACCGACTTGAATTGTACTAACACAAAAATGGAAAGGAATGTGTGCTTAACGACACCACACCACATTTCTTCAGTTTGAGGCTGTTGAGTTTATTGTATTTAAGAAGATCATTACTGCCACATAGGCTTCTCCTTTCGACTATCAGCAAATAGGCTTGTGGACCCACCCGGCTATTTGTCATTCCAGACAGTGCTCCACAACTGGCATGGTATGTACTATCCTGTCTATGTGATGGTGCATATAAAAGATCCCTTGCTGTTAATCGCGAAGAGTAGCACAAGGAGTGGAGGAAGCATGTTTTCTATCTTAGTATCTTTGTTGCCCGTAACCCAGTCGGGGGCGGGATCTAGCTCAGTCGATAGAGCGCTCGTCTGAGGTGCGTCGGTCACAGGATCAAATCCGCTTGGTTGAACAATTCTCTCATATTGGGCTTTTTGCCGTCCCAGCCAGTGCCCCACGACTGGTATACCAAAGGCCGTGGTATGTACTGTCCTGTCTGTTGATATCACTTGCTACTAATGGACAAATGTAGCGGGTTTCCTCTGACTACGTGTCACAATGACCAGATGTTTGACATTCAACAGCCGATAATTAATACATCAATATGCTCTAGTGGTGTGGTTAAATCAAACAAACTTTTTCCCTCCACACTCGCCTATACCAAGTATCACAGCCATAATTTAGGCCCAGATACCCAAAGTACTATACAAAGTATATGGGTTGTTATTATGTATATGTATGGGTATGTATGTGTGTGTGTGTGCGTGCGTGTGCGTGTGCGTGTGCGTGTGCGTGTGGGTATTTAATTATGTATAGTCAAACCTGTATTAGTCGGCCACCCAAGGGAGTAAAAATTGTGGCCTTTTAAGACAAGTGGCTGCTTCATACAAGTCAGTTTGTTCTATATTAAACGATTTTGGAGTACAATAAGGTAGCCATTTAAGATAAATGGCTGCTCAACAGAGGTTTGACTGTTATTTCTCTGGGTTGTGCTGGGCAGGGAATCCCTTGCCAACTATTCAACAGTTACAACTGGGCACCTTTGGATATTTTCCCCGGAACTAATTTTCTAACTGCATACCATTGGTAGATGGATGGGATAGGACTATAGCACCAATCACCCACTACACATTAATTAGCCATGTTTATAGCATAACAGAAATTATGTTTTACACCACTAGATAACATAAAATAAAATATGTGTGCCATTTATTGTAGTGTATACATTGGCCGTTTTGAATTAAAACTGGTACCTTCCCTTAAATATTAGCATGTTATCGGGAGTAGTTTGTTGGAATTTGTGTATGTATGTGTGTGTGTGTTTGTGTTTGTGTGTGTTTGGGGGGGGGGGGGGGGGGACATGCATATAGCTAAATTAAAAAGCATCTTTTTATGGATAGCTCAGAAGGTATCGTGGCAAGTCTGCAATTTGCGGGCGATTCGGTGCAACAGGTTTGAGTCCCAGCAAAGGCATGGGACAATTTGTGGGGACAGAAAGGATTTAATTATCCCCTGCGCCAGTGCGTTAATATCTATGTACGAGTATGTAACAGTCAACCTCGACATACATACAATATATAAGTAGTATGGGGGCCTGTTGAGTCATGATTGACCTACTTTCCCGTGATCACGTGACCTTGGTAGGAGACAATGGGCTTTGTGTAGGAAACAATGGCCTTTGTATAGGTGGGTGCAGGTGTCTGACCTTGGTAGGAAACAATGGCTTTTGTATAGGAAACAATGGCCTTTGTATAGTGGGGTGCAGGTGTATGGTCTTTGTGTAGGAAACAATGGGCAGGTGTGCGTCCTTGGACTGACCTGGAGGTGCCTCCCTTGGGTATAAAAAGGGTGCTTTTGGCTTCATTGTCATTAGTTCGCCGAAAAGTCCACAGACAAGATCTACGTCTAGTGTGTTTTAGAGGTTGATGATATTCACATTTTTGTGGTTTGTTGCTTTTTTATTTTGAAAGAAGAAGATGGCATCGGGACATTCATCAAGTACTACTCAATGCCCTGAAAAGGGTGAAAGATCGCGATGCCAACTAGAAATTGGACAAAATGTATACGTTATGGCCCAACCATGGAAACAAGAACTTTTGATACATATCCGGAAATTCGACAGTGATAAGGGGAAAACATTCCCCACCAAACGAGGTATCGCTCTAAATCTAAAGCAGTGGGTTGAACTGTGTGAATGTAAGAGTCAGCTGGACGAAACGATTTCAGCCTTGAAACAAGGGAAGGATGAAACATTGGTCAGACACCTTGGAGCCAATGTTCATGCTAGTATGGACAAGAACTTTACGGGGGTGGACCTGCGTCAGTGGTGGTGGTGTGATGAAACGAAATCTGTGAAACCTTCGAAGAAAGAAATATTCCTTTCTCTACAACAATGGGAGAAACTGAAAGACTGTTTCACAGTCATGTGTGATTTTGTACCAGAGCTGAACTCGATTGTGCCCTGCGCCATGCAAGACGACCATCAAAACCAGATGGGATTTCTTCAGTGCTCCTTCTGCACCCCCAACGGGTACCATCAACAGAATGATTCCAACTAAACTGATTTGTATATAAGGCTGTGTTTTCTCTCCCAAGGGCTCATTCGTGCTTGAGAACTCGAAGAGAGCAGACGTGTTTGCTGATGATTTTGACAATTTTGTATCTTGTTGCACTATATCTGGAACGAAGACGATGGCATCGGGATATTCTAGCAGTGTTAGTAGCAGCAGCAGTAGCGACGAAGGCGACGTCTTGATCTGTAATGTTCAGAAAGACACACGATCAAAAGAGTGACTACCCAACCTGAAGAAAATGACACAGATCAAACGGACGCTGCACATGAACCCGGTGAAATTGTGGATGAAGACCCCATGGATATCCGTGAACCCGTCGAAATCGTGAACGAAGAACCAATGGATCAGACGGATGCTGCTCGAGAATATAAAACGGATGCTGCTCCCTACGATGATGATGCCTACGACGCCGATGACGAATTGGATGGCCTTTCGAGACATTACTTGTTCTGTCATCGACCTGAAATGAGAGGATTCTATACACGAATGAAGACATTTGGGTGGTGGCCCTTACAGTTACGCCAGAAACCGAGGGAGCTCGCCAAGGCCGGTTTTTTCTACACGGGAGACCATGATGCCGTTGTCTGTTACTGCTGTGGACTACGCGCCTACCGTTGGCAGAGAATGGACGATCCAGTGATGGAACATTACAGACTGTCTCCAAGATGTCCCTATGTGAATAACGTGTTCAGACATTAAACACGTATTGCATGGGTGTAATACTTTTCGTTTTGTAAAATAAACTCTTGAATAACACGTTTTGTTTGTTATTAGTTTAAGGGATACCTGTGACCCTGAGTATGGCCCTGAGTGGCCCCGAGTGTGGCCCTGTGTGAGGCCCAGAGTGTGGTCCCGAGAGTGGCCCTGAGCCGTGCACGAGCTATGCTTTGGGATGGGGGATGGGTCATACGTACCACACACAATGTAATCTTTGTGTGCATGCGCGAAATTGTAGAGAGTATAAATAAAAGGGTAATGGGTAACATCGTCATTTGAAGTAGAACCTTCAAAGAAGTAACATGTCAGACCAGTACAAGTTGTACGTTCCCGACGTGGACAAGTGGACCCGTTTCTACAAGTTGCAAGCAGAAGGCAAACTTCAGCCTCACTTCGAAATTCAACGTGGTGGAAACAGTCAGATCATGTACAGTGTAGATCGATGTCTAGAACTCTACGACCCTACGTGGAAGAAAGCAAAAGAGGAACAGAAGAAGCCCCCGGCACCCAAAGTCGTCATGGTCTCCCCAACGCAGCAAGTGGTAGAGCAAGCCAAGGCCGAGCAGAAACGGAAACGTGAAGAGAGTGGCGTGGAACAGAAACGACCAGAGCAGACTGGGCAAAAACGGCACAAGCATTTCTGAGAAGGCTATAAAAGGGGGCATGGCAGATTCAACATCGCCAGTTCACGTCGAACACTTCAACAGTCAACAACATGAATCAGTGTCGCATTTGCGAAAGAAAAAAAAAGTTTGGACCCACGACCTAACTCGGCACGTACGAAATAAACATGGACTCTTGGAATCTGAAAATAAGTATTCCCAGCAGCAGCAGCAGCAGCAGCAGCAGCAACAACAACAGCAGCAGCAGCAGCAGCAACAACAGCAACAGCAGCAGCAGCAGCAGCCCTTAAGATTGTTACATCCGTTCACCATGATGGTGTCGGGACCCACGTCGTGTGGAAAAACATTTTTGTTGTACAAACTGCTAAGGGATGGTAAAATCACCCGCCTCCCCAGCGCATCATCTGGCTCTACAAACGATGGCAACCTCTCCGTGATACGATCAAAATGGTTGCTCGAGTAAAATTTGTTCAAGGCATACCCGAGAATTTGGAAAAGGATCGTTATTTGGATTCCAGAGTCAGAAATCTCATCGTGTTGGATGACCTGGAAAAGACCCTCGCATCACCGACCTGTTCACGGAAGGAAGTCACCACAGAAACCTCTCTGTGATTGCCATCAACCAGAACCTGTATCACAGCAAAGACCCGACACAGAGAAGAAACTGTCATTACCTAGTACTGTTCAACAACTCCATCGACAAGCAGCAAGTCCTAACATTGGCACAGCAGATGTATCCTGGAAATACTCGTCATTTCATGCAGCGATTTGAGGAAGCTACCCACAGGCCCTACGGACATCTCTTGGTGGACTTAAAACCGACCACGCCCGAACATTCGACCTAATGGTTTAGTGACGGGGCCGTCCGGATGGTATATAAGCACGAGCCTAACGGCGAATGTCTCAGAAGAGTTTCGACCACCGTCGGAGAAAGAGCTCTACGAGCAAATCATGCAAAGAAACGCATTCAAGAGAAAACTACCAGGCATACCCGCCTACGAAAGTGACGACGAAGAAGAAGAAGATGAGGTAGAGCCCTATCTGAAACAGGTCAAGAGGATGCAGTCTTGCGATACGTGTGGTCTGGTCTTTAAAGACGGGAGTGACTTGCAGCGACACGTGAAAACATGTGAGGAAGGAAATGAAGAGCTGTCGTCCGATCTGGAAAACGAAGGCGTACGTCTGATGATCGAGCGTGAATTCGACATCAATCGTGACTATTTCGAAAGCAAGAGAAAACGCTACGAAGAAAAAAACATGTCCCAAGATGCCATCGAAAGAAACATGAAGACATTGCAATGGAAGTTATTTAAAGACACGTACTCTCGCTTTCTGACGTATATGCATTACTTTGACAAAGGCCCCAACACGAGAAAAATTCTACAGTTTGTGAATCCAGACAGAGATATTAGACCACAGATTCGTTCTAAATTAAATCAGTATCGTTCATGGATTGGCGAATATTTGGACGAACTAGACGATGACGATACCGATGATGATGATACTGATGATGAGCACGAAGATGAAGAGAAATGAACACTCATATTATTCACATGTCGCCCTTAAGGCCTCTCGATGTAACCCAATGTGTGTCCATTGCATATGTAGTTGTCTATAGTGATTGTAATTTAGAAATAAATGAAAAACCAAACCATTGTGTTTGTTTTTTGTGTTTTTTACTCTATGACTAGATTTGTGATTGGATATTTCTACCGCTACTTTATAGTAGCAAGAGTTGTGTGTACAGGACATCACATACCACTGCCTTTGATATACCAGACATAATGCACTGGTTAGCTATAGCCTATTTGGCCATCGATGGGGATCGATCCTAGATCGATCACTGTATTTACCCATTTGGTAATTAAAAAGCCCTGTAAGAAGGCTAGTAGAGAAATTCTTTGTTTAAAAATAGTTATTTCCCTTTGGTCAACACGTACTACTTGTTAAATCCATGGCGGCGCGCGTGTCGCCGACTAACACTAATGGATTAATCACGTGTGGCATCTCTCTCTCTCTCTCTCTCTCTCAAAACCATTGCGTTTGTTTTATGTGTATTCTACTCTATAACTATATTTGTGATTGAATATTTCTGCCGCTACTTTATAGTAGCAAGAGTTGTGTGTACAGGACAGCACATACCACGGCCTTTGATGTACCAGACATAATACACTGGTTGTCTATAAAGGCTTGTACTCTTGGGAAATACTCGTGTTTAAAATGCAGTTAAAAGAGTATAGGTTAGGTTGGAGCGTTGAGTTGCAGTCACGTGTTCTTTCTTCATAGCAATGGGCTGGGGTGTTTCACATACACACACACACACACACACACACGCGCACACACGCACGCACGCACGCGCGCACAAAAAGTTTGTATTTAATTATGAAATACTGTCCCCTTAAAGGGTATGAGATTGTGTATATAAAAGATATTCCCTTGTTACTCATGGAAACAATGTAGCGGGTTTCCTCTCTAAAACTGTCAAAATTATGTTTTTCATCCAATAACCGATGATTTATAAATCAATGTCCTCTAGTGATGTCGCTAAACACAAACAAACTTTGACGGTCAGTGTGCATACCATAACAAATTTATTCTGCTACTTAAGACGGGCACGCGTCGGTATGTCTTTTGCAGTTCACCTGGTTTCATAAACACTCGGAGAGGCGTAATAAAATGCTTTTGTATGAGGGCTGATGAAGAGGTGTGATAAAGTACTCCTCTGTTATAAGCGAATGAATGAATGGCTGAATGACGACAACAAAGAAAACGTCGACAATGGGCTAAAGAAATACAAATGAATGAAAATCATCACACACGCATTTTGTTTGGCGACATGAAAGCCCTCACTTTAGACCAAACAGTCAGCAAACATCTACAGTCCTTCCCCACGAGACATATTTAAACGGCTATTATTTTGGGTGTCTAGAATAAAACACTGTGAAAAAACATTCACGTCTATATCCACTGTGAATACAAAAACACAAGAACACAATAGACGTTATACAATGAAGCCAAAACCAACGTCAGACTTGCACTTGGCCTGTACATATTGTTATTATTAATTGTTGTTGTTTCTTTGCTTTTATTTGTTTGCCGACACCAGTTTGTTTGGTAATGTGCAATAAATTGAATTGAATTCACCATGATCGCACACCTACACAGAGGCCATTGTTTCTTACCATGATCGCATACCTTTCCAAGGCCATTGTTTCCTATCAAGACCATACACCTGCACCCACCTATACAAAGGCCATTGTTTCCTATACAAAAGCCATTGTGTCATTGTTTCCTACACAAAGACCATTGTGCCATTGTCTCCTACACAAAAGCCATTGTTTCCTACCGAGGTCAGACACCTGCACCCACCTATACAAAGGCCATTGTTTCCTACACAAAGGTCATTGTTTTCTACCAAGGTCAGACACCTGCACCCACCTATACAAAGGCCATTGTTTCCTAAACAAAGGACATTGTTTCATACCAAGGTCACGTGATCACGGGAAAGTAGGTCAATTATGACTCTCAACGGGCCCCCATACTACTACTTATATAGATATTCATACATCAACACATACTAGCCAGTGCCAGGTCTGCCCACTGTGCCATGCACGTAAGCGGGATCGAACGTGTGGATTGTGGGCCCCATGCATGTGATTTTTATGGATGTCTGGATAGCTCAGAACGCATCGTGCTTAGCCTACAATTTGCGGGCGATTCGGTGTCATAGGTTCGAGTCCCAGCAACGGCTTGGGACAATTTGTGGGGCCAGAAAGGATGTAATTATCCCCTGCGTCAGTGCGTTAATATCTGTGCATGTAACAATCAACCTCGAAATACACATACTATATAGATATTCATACATCAATACATACATACATATATACATACATACACACAATCACACGTACACACATACACACATATGAATAAAATTCAATCAGTTATTACTTTAAGAAAAAGAAGAAATGCTTTATTTAAAGATGCACTCAACTCATGGCGTCGGACATGTGGTTAAGAACCACAAAGATAATGAGAGGAAAAATCTGATGTCGCCACTTCATGGGCTACTCCTACTGAATAAGCAATAAGTGATCTTTTATTTGCACTTACTCGCAGACGGTACACTACATACCACGCCCTTTGGTATATACCAGTCGTTTGGCACAGGTTGGAAAGAAAAATGTCCACTGGTAGCTAGCTCCATCAAGTAGGTTCGATCCTGCGACCCAAACACCTCAGGTGAGAGCTCTACTGACTGAGCTTAAATTCCGCCCCTGTATATATTTTATAATCCGATTTTCGTCAAACTGTTCATTAATAAACTATTATCTTCCTTATTACACGGGAGTTTTCATACATATTTACTTTTTTTGTCAACCGCGACATTGATATTCAGGCTTTCTAGCAGAAAATACATTGAGGGTACATACTAAAAACATCGCAGACCATAAGTTACCGTACTAGAGGGATTGGGTTTGAAAATATTTTGAAATTAGACACTGCAGTTTGTCCACTTTAACACATTGTGAACAGCAGTTTTCTTACCACGATTTATACAGCATTACAATGTCACACATGCTATACATATATCAATTGGCAAGATTTAAGGGTACGTAAGGGTACGTAATATTACCCTCGGTACCCTGTGTTAAAAACCCTAATATTGTCCTCCTCCAACCCCGTTGCAAAAGAGGAAAGGGCATTGCAAATATTCCAGACTTTCTGCAAGGTCAGAAGACTTCAGCAGCATCATGCCGTGTAGATATGGCAACAAGAGATGTGTTTAGATTTGTTATACTTACGAGAAGCTGCCATTCTGGAATTTTTTGTTTTACAACACCTGACCACATTTTAAATTACGGCTGTTTGGTGTCCAACATATGGTTGTGACACTTGGTCTAGATAGTGAGGGAAGAAATCTGCTCCCACTACATTAGATATTTCTACCGGAAAACAAAAAACAATCTTTATATGCACACACATAATATCAAGTAGCACGGTATTTAATATATAACAAGCATCGTTACTGGTTGGGACGAGAAAACCCAATGAGTCTACCGAGGAGGCTCGATCACAATGTCATGACCCAAAATCACCTCGATTGATCGCTCTACGACTAGGCTAGATATAACCCATAAAACAGCTGAGGTTATTCTCAAATGGTCCACTTCGCTATTGTATGTTCCACAGCTGGTATATCAAACGTTGTGGTATACGCTATTTGTGAGTGCGAGTAACAAACCTATTTGCTGATAGTCGAAAGGAGAAGCCTATGTGGCAGTAATGATTGTCTTAAATACAATAAACTCAACAGCCTCAAATTGAAGAAATGCGGTGCGGTGTCGTTCAAGCACACGCTTGTTTCCATTTTCGTGTGATTACAATTCAAGTCGGTGTCTTATTACAATTCAATGCAGCTCTGGTTATTACAAATCAGGGCAATTCTTTGTTACAATTCAAGTCAGCTAGTTTATTACAATTCAGGGCAGTTTTATTACAATTCAAGTCGATATTACAATTCAGGGCAGTTTTTATTATAATTCAGGGCACTACAGACCCTCCATGACATCGTGGTCCCCCACCAACATAAAATCCTGGCTACGCCAAGGCAATTGGAGCAAACGTGAGATGAATACAATTGTAAACGAATGCAAAATAAATGGTATCCAACTGACTCGAGAGCTGGAGACACGAGTGTAGAATTCTTTTTCTGACGTATCTTTTTCTTGAAAATACAGGTTTAAGAGAAATTAAAATGTATTCTGAACCAAGTTATATACGGCGCTCGCGTTTACATAATATACACTGTTGACCTGCACATAATCTAACAACAAAAATCGACGTGTGTAGCCTTAATCTCAGTGGATGGTTTGGGTTTATATGAAGAAGCCAATCAGATGCCTTTAAATTGATATCCAACATGCATCATATCGTCGTGTCGTAACATATATCATACACTGTTGACTTAAAAGTTTTACACAGAGGTACGCTTAGTGATTAAATAATTCACATTTCTTTAGTGCATTTGGCACTGTTCTTTTGCCATTCTTCGTGATTATAGTTAGGTCTATAAACCTTCGGACTGCTGAACCTTCGGACTATTGAACCTTCGGACTATTGAACCTTCGAACCTTCAAACCATTGATCCTTCGGACCATTGGACCTTCGGACTATAGAGCTGTAACCCTCACGCAACGCTACTACAGTCTCACGCTTTTTAAAAATAAACTATTTTATGATAGTGATTTGTATTTTGGAGCTGAATGGAATTATGTGCAGGGTCTCTGTATTAGTTACCTACTAGTAGCAATACAGCATATGAAGCCTGCCCTCTGTTCTGTACCAACAATCACTACCGACGACCGACTTATATGGTTTAACATTAAGCGTAATAATTACTAAAACCTGCACTCGCTCTATTTTTAGATATCTCCATTTTGGGCTTCAACAAACAAAACGCCTGTTTTACCCAGGGTGATTAGCCCCATGGATCCCTTGGTCAGGGCTTGGGACCTGGACCTGACCAAGAGCCTGCAGTCCCTGGCCCCGTCTTCTAATTTTCTCACGCCTAAGAATTGCCACAGGTTGACAGCTCTGGCTTAAATGTCAATAAACAGTACCGTGATCTCGATAACTTACATCTAATTTGAAAAGTTATCAAATTCTTAAAGTATGTGAAAAATATCACATACTTTGATTGCACTGAAAATGTAAGATATTATATGATAAACACACACACACACACACACACACACACACACACACACACACACACACACACACACACACACACACACACACACACACACACATATATATATATATATATATATATATATATATATTTAAACATTTGTCTTGTCATTTGCTGCTATACAGAAAGAAGAAGGAAATGTTTTATTTAATGACACACTCATCACATTTTATTCACGGTTATATGGCGTCAGACATATGGTTAAGGACCACACAGATATATAGAGAGGAAATCCGCTGTCGCCACTTCATGAGTTACTCTTTCCGATTAGCAGCAAGGGATCTTTTATATGCACCATCCCACAGACAAGATAGTACATACCACGGCCTTTGTTACACCAATTGTTGAGCACTGGCTGGAACGAGAAATAGCCCAATGGGGTCACCGACGGGGATCAATCGTAAACCGACCGCGCATCAAGCGAGCGCTTTTGTCTGGCCTACTTCCCGCCCCTTGCTGCTGTACAGTAATTGTTTGTACAGACGTTTTCTTGTCTGCTGCTTATTCCCGCTGAAGAGAATCAAGGTAATTTTTAATGTTCTTCAATGTCACGTTTTACAAGTATTTCACGTAAACATAATTATATTCTACGTAACACTAATGTTTCCAAATGACAGTGCAGTTTTCTCAAACATGTTTCCTGATACTTGCCTTGTTATGTTGTATAGTTTACAGTCAGGTGTTGTTCGATTGATTTACAACCAGTCGTGTGCATTATAGGCAAATAGTACTTTATACAAGTACTAGGAAAAATTATAAAATCATGCATTAAACTGAATAAACAAACCACTAAATAGATTTTATTATTTTATGATCAATAAGTGTTAATCAACATGTTTAAATCTAAACGATTTATTTAGCCATTAACGACATATGACTATCGATGGATTTGTTTTAAATTTATTGCTCGGTGCTATTGGTCCTAAAATAAATAAATAAATTTGAATGGAATCGTCTATAATAAACATTCTGTGTGATTTGCCATTTATCATAGTACCACTGTGTAACTTTCAGATCTGTATACTACGGGATAACAACAATAATGCCCTTCAAAGAGGGTCACCCGTCCTCAGTCACTATCAAATTTATTTCGGTGTATGCTTTGCATCAATGTTGGAAAGAAAGAAAGAAGTATTTTATTTAACGACGCACTCAACACATTTTATTTACGGTTATATGGCGTCAGACATATGGTTAAGGACCACACAGATTTTAAGAGGAAACCCGCTGTCGCCACTACATGGGCTACTCTTCCGATTGGCAGCAAGGGATCTTTTATTTGCGCTTCCCACAGGCAGGATAGCACAAACCATCACCTTTGTTGAACCAGTTATGGATCACTGGTCGGTGCAAGTGGTTTACACCTACCCATTGAGCCTTGCGGAGCACTCACTCAGGGTTTGGAGTCGGTATCTGGATTAAAAATCCCATGCCTCGACTGGGATCCGAACCCAGTACCTACCAGCCTGTAGACCGATGGCCTGCCACGACGCCACCGAGGCCGGTACACATCAATGTTGGAGTACGCCTGTCACATGCACTGATCTCGTACGTATATACTGTTTATGTATTAATTGTGATTCACTGTATTCACTTTGCAGAAAACTGCAACAGAATGGAGCCATATGCCTGTTGTCACTGCATGGACAAGTTCAGCCATTTTAATGATGTCATTTTCCATTATACCCGTGTGCATTCTTCTCAGACACTAGTCATTAAGAAACTGATATTAAGTTCAAGTATTGGTAATTTTAAACATTTGTTGAAAGACTATAAATACATCCCTGACGAATTAAAGATTGGTGGTAAAGAAATTATAGTGTGTAAAAAATTATGAAGACAAAATACGTACAATACTAACAGACACTACATCTGCTATTGGTACACCAGTCACGAAGAAACCAGGCATTTCGCAGGAGTGTGAAACATAATATACTTGTAGTGTATCCGACAGTAATTCAGTTACTCACAATGAAGGCTTCTTCAAAATATGACTCGCTTGCCATCTGTGTTGGATGAACTAGAGAAAAATGGACTTTCGGAAATATATGTAAAATTCAACCAGTTGATAAGAGAAAACAAATTTCCGTTAAATAATATAGCGTGTCTTTTGTTTCTTGATATAGTAAATTCTATAGCTGTGAATACACAACTCAAATGAGATATGATAACGTCGTTAAAAAAATTTGGTTTGCAGACTACAACCTGTTTCACGGAAAATGTGTGAAATACATTGGCGGTCGAAATAAATAAATGCTTGCTTTCTGAAAATATTGAACTTGGAGTTTTGACAGATGCTCTGAAAGAAAGAAAGATATGTTTTATTTAACGACGCACTCAACACATTTTATTTACGATTATATGGCGTCAGACATATGGTTAAGGACCACACAGATAATGAGAGAGGAAACCCGCTGTCGCCACTTCAATGGCTACTCTTTCCGATTAGCAGCAAGGAATCTTTTATGTGTACCATCCCACATACAGGGTAGTACATACCACGGCCTTTGATATTACAGTCGTGGTGCACTGGCTGGAACGAGAAATAGCTCAATGGGCCAACTGACGGTGATCGATCGCACACCGACCGCGCATCGAGCGAACGCTGTACCACTGGGCTACGTCCCGCCCTGACAGATGCTCTGAATATTATTGAAAGAAACTATGGAGAAGATCATCAAACCTCAATGAAGATCTGTTTTGATAGGAAAAAAAAGAAAAGTTCTTTAACCAAGGATCAAGGTGATGTTAATCTGTTTGGTTGTAAGCAATCTCCGACACTACAGGAAAGGAGAACGGACAAGACTAGAAACTGAAATGGTTGATAGTTTGATTGAGATAGCCCTGCAAATAAGTGAAACTGAACTAAGACCTCATTAATCATTACTATATTCCTCTTTCTTTTTTTTGGACTGATATTCGAAAATTAATTTGTGTCATTATCCAAAGAGTAAACGATTTGAGAGAAATTGGGGCTTGTCAAATTCAAAGCATTTGATCAACCCGACTGGATAAAGTTAAAGTTTGTTTTTTATTTAACGACGCCGTTAGAGCAGATTGATTTTTTATCTTATCATCGGCTATTGGACGTCAAACATATGGTCATTCTGACACTGTTTTTAGAGGAAACCCGCTGTCGCCACATAGGCTACTCTTTTTACGACAGGCAGCAAAGGATCTTTTATTTGCGCTTCCCACAGGCAGGATAGCACAAACCATGGCCTTGGATTTATGTGCCAAGTTTAAAACAATATTAACCAAATGTTCAAGTAGACGCACAGTGTGTCAATCACACAGTAAAATGAACAAAATAACTGCCAATTAATGACTGAAACATGAAGAAAATAACTGCCAATTAATGACTGAAACATGAAGTCTTGCATTGTCTTCCATGTGTCAAATGTTAACCTATTTCTCAAAAACGGTTGCGAGAGTTTAATGTAGAAGATTTAAAATTGTAATATTGTTCTCATGACAGGAGTACACTAAAAAAACCCATTGAATTCATTTCTGAGCGTACACCAAGTAGTGTTACAAGCGTTCACCGACTGATGACGGGTGGTCCTCAGACTATGAACGGCATTATTGCCGTTCTCGCTTTAAGTATACAGATCTGAAATATTACATGGTGGTAGTATAATTTATTATAGACTATTTCATTAAAATTTATTTATTTATATTAGAACCATTAGCACAGAGCAACAAATAAAAAGAATCCATCGATAGTCACCTGTATTTAACAGCTTAATACATTGTTTATATTTAAACATTTGTCTTGTAATCTGGCATACATCTGAATAAATATATTCTCCTTTATAATATGAAGTATGTTTTGCAAAAAGTTTATAATAGTGTAACCAAAATACTACACCGAACTAAAGAAACAGACTTTACGTATGAATGTGTCTCGCAGGGAATAACATACCTAAGAAAGACAGGCTACGTAACCTATGTGATGAAATAGACATTGGTGACGAATACCATTATATTTTCGTCTGTAAATATTTACATGATTCTAGGGTCCAGTTTCTACATCCATATTATTATACACGACCAAATACTTTCAAATTCAAACAACTCATGAACAGTAAACGAATCAGTGTATTAAAGAATTTATCAAAATTAATAAATGTTATTACTAATATCTTTAAAGGCTCAAAATGCACCCAAACTAACAGTATTTAAGGATTGTACTGTTTATATTGGAAAATAACTTATTTACTGCATATATTGTCAACCACCATCTTGTCATGTGTATATTGTGAAGTGAATGTGTGTACATATATACATTTATATTGTAAATCCCAAATTCTTCATGTATATATATATATATATATATATATATATATATATATATATATATATATATATATATATGTTCCTTTATATTATGTAGCCCTCCTATGCCGTTGCTGAACGGCCAGAGTGTAAATAAATTCTGTTCTGTTCTGTTCTGTTCTGTAGGGTCGAGCTGCGTGGATATTAATTCTATGCAGTCTGGGGATTATCTGTAATTACAATCATCTCAAAATCTTTGATGTGTTCGTTCACTGGCTCATGGGTCTGGTCAATGGCCATGGCGGTGGTCCAATAGGCTATAGCCAACCAGTGCATTATGCCAAGGGCCTTGATATGTGCTGTCCTGTACACACATCCCTTACTACTATAATGTAGCGGTAGAGACTGACATTCAATCACAAAACTAGTCATGGAGTAAAACACACACACAAAAAAACCGCAATGGTTTGGGGGTTTTTCATTTTATTTCTAAATGACAAATCACAAACTACACATATATAAAATGGACACACATTGGGTTACATCAAGAGGCCTTAAGGGCGACAACTACACATATATATATAAAATGGACACACACTGGGTTACATCGAGAGGCCCTAAGGGCGACAACTACATACAGTAGAATCTCATTAGCTCGAACACTGTCGGTGCATCAAAGTCTGTTCGACCCATCGGGTAGTTCGAACCATGCATTCGGCCGTTGTCGGGTGCTTCTGTAACACAAAAATCATTCGGACAACCTCGCATGTTATATATATATATATATATATATATATATATATATATATATATATATATATATATATATATATATATATATATAATGGACACACATTGGGTTACAATCGAGAGGCCCCTAAAGGGCGACATGTGAATAATATGAGTGTTCATTTCTCTTCATCTTCGTCATCATCAGTATCATCACCATCGGTATCGTCGCCGTCTAGTTCGTCCAAATATTCGTCGATCCACGAACGATACTGATTTAATTTAGAACGGATCTGAGGTCTCAGATCTCTTTTCGGATTCACAGACTGTAGAATTTTTCTCGTGTTGGGGCCTTTATCAAAGTAATGCATATAAGCCAGGAGGTTTCTGTGGTGACTTCCTTCCGTGAATAGATCGGTGATACGAGAGTCTTTTCCAGCTGTAGACATCAGGTCATCCAACACGATGAGATTTCTGACTCTGGGATCCAAATAACGATCCTTTTCCAAATTCTCGGGTATGCCTTGAACAAATTTTACTCGAGCAACCATTTTGATCGTATCATAGAGAGGTTGCCATCGTTTGTAGAGCCAGATGATGCGCTGGGGAGGCGGGTGGATTTTACCATCCCGTAGCAGTTTGTACAACAAAAATGTTTTTCCACACGACGTGGGTCCCGACACGATCATGGTGAACGGATGTAACAATCTTAAGGGCTGCTGCTGCTGCTGTTGCTGCTGCTGTTGCTGCTGCTGCTGCTACTGCTGTTGCTGTTGCTGTTGTTGCTGCTGTTGCTGCTACTGCTGTTGCTGTTGCTGGGATGGCTTATTTTCAGTTTCCAAGAGTCCATGTTTATTTCGTACGTGCCGAGTTAGGTTGTGGGTCCAAACATATTTTTTTCCGCAAATGTGACACTGGTTCATGATGTTGACTGTTGAAGTGTTCGACGTGAACTGGCGATGTTGAAACTGCCATGCCCCCCCCCCCCCCCCCTTTTATAGTCTTCTCAGAAATGTTTGTGCCGTTTTTGCCCAGTCTGCTCTCGTCGTTTCTGTTCCACGCCGCTCTGTTCTCGTTTCCGTTTCTGCTCGGGCTTGGCTTGTTCTACCACCTGTTGCGTTGGGGAGACCATGACGACTTTAGGTGTCGGGGGCTTGTTCTGTTCCTCTTTTTCTTTTTTCCAAGTGGGATCGTAGAGTTCTAGACATCGATCCACGCTGTACATCATCTGACTTTTCCCACCACGCTGCACTGGAAAATGAGGATGAAGTTTGCCTTGGGCTTGCAACTTGTAAAAGCGGGTCCACTTGTCCGCGTCGGGAACGTACAACTTGTACTGGTCTGACATGTTGCGCCTCTGAAGGTTCTATCTCAAATGACGATGTTACCCATTGCCCTTTTATTTATACTCTCTATAATTTCGCGTATGCGCACAAAGATTAAATTTTGTGTGATACGTATGGTCCATGCCCCCCATCCCAAAGAATAACTCGTGCACAGCTCAGGGCCACTCTCAGCGCCACAGGGTCACACTCAGGGCCACACTCAGGGTCACACTCAGGGTCACACTCAGGGGCACACACGGGGCCACACTCAGCGCCACACACAGGCACACACACACACACACACACACACAAACACACACACACACACACACACACACAGAGTCACCCTTACATTAATAACACACAAAACGTGTTATTCACATGTTTATTTTACAAAACGAAAAGTAGCACACACGTGTTTAATGTCTCAACACATTGTTAATGTAGGGACATCTTGGGGACAGCCTGTAATCTTCCATCACTGGATCATCCATCTTCTGCCATCTGTAGGTGCGTAGTCCACAACAGTAGCAGACGACGGCATCGTGGTCTCCCGTGTAGAAGAAACCGGCCTTGGCGAGTTCCCTCGGTTTCTGGCGCAACTGTATGGGCCACCACCCAAACGTGCAGAGTCGTCTGTAGAATCTTCTCATTTCGGGTCGATGACAGAACAAGTAATGTCTCGAAAGACCATCGCCATCGGCGTCGTAGGCATCATCGTGGGGAGCCGAGTCCGTTTCTCGAACAGCATCCGTCTGATCCATGGGTTCTTCGTCCACGGTTTCGACGGGTTCACAGATATCCGTGGGTTCTTCGTCCACAATTTCACCAGGTTCACGAGCAGCGTCCGCTTGATCCGTGTCATTTTCTTCTGGTTTGGTAGCCACTCTTTTGCATTGGATCGTGTGTCTTTCAGAACATTTGCATACCAAGACATCGTCACCGCTGCTACAACTGCTGTTACTACTGCTGTCCATTCTCGAATATTCCGATGCCATGTCTGGGGCGCACGTCTTCACTCTGCAATGGTCGACTGACGAATGGCGAACAGTTCTAAATCTAAGGTTTATATACACAGTGTCTGAGCATGTCCAAACATGTCCTGGTTTTCCCCGTGACGTCACCGAGCATGTCTGGACACGTCTAACATCTCGGGTTGCATTCACTCTATGACACCCGTCAGAGTATGATGATCTTGGTGACATGGATCTCTCAGTTCCGGCACAAAGTCGTAGATAGTTTCAAAGCATTTCTGGAGCTCTTTCCACTGGTTGGCAGTCAGTCGAACGCCGCGACGGGAAGGTTTCAGTTCTTGATCACAATACCACCACTGCCGAATATCCACACCTTTGTAAGTGGTCTCGACGTAGACGTTCCCGCCGAGATGTTGTGATGTGTCCCATTTAAAGGAGACCAGTTCCAACCATTGTTTCATCGTCAGAGAAACGCCTTTTTTTGTGGGAAAAAGTTTTCCACGGTCCTCGTCGAACTGACGAACGTGAATGGCAATGTCCCCCTTCCACAGCTTAGCCACGACGTAGACGTTACCGCCGAGGTCTAGTTTGCATCTCGTTTCGTTTTCTTCGTTTTTGACACTACCCTCTGTAGTGCTTTTGTTATATCCCGATGCCATTTTCTTCTTTCCAAGTACAGCGCAATCAGACACAGCAGTGTCGCTGAGCGAATGGCAAGCGTCCTGAATATGGGTTTTTTATAGGCCCCACGATAGCGCCCCCACGCTATCTCGGGGGTCAAGACGTATCTGAACACGCTCTGGGGTGACTCATGGCCAACGTCGTATATGGGCACGTTTCAAACCTTTCCCCGACATCTGGCAAAACCCTGGGGATTTTCCTCTGTAATTTTCCACTCCACGTTGACTGTTTATCATTATGCAGAGACCTCACTCAAGACGTGTTTGAACATGTTCTGAAATGACTCATGACCAACGCCTTATATGGACACGTTTCAAACCTTTCCCCGACATCTGGTAAAACCTGGGGGTTTTCCTCTGGAATTTTCCACTCCCCGTTGACTGGTTCTCCTTAATCAGCCCACACCTGTCAAATCCATCTTGCCATCTTAACGACTTCCACACCATCTGTTTCCTGTACATCAAACAGCTGTCACAGTTAAATAAGCACCCTGTCATTCGACATCACTCTAGGGGTCATTAACGACTTCCGCACCATCTGTTTCCTGTACATCAAAGGACCCCCGACGGTTAGCACACCTGACCAACATCCGGTGTTTCCTGACACAGAGGTCAGGTTCCCACAGCTGTCCAAGTCATTAACCCCATTAAAGTAGTCCCCACGCTTAAAGGTCAGCCAGCTGCATGACCCCGAGGTCAATGAACGTCATTAGGCCACGCCCCCACGCTTAGAGGTCAGCCAATCAGAAGAGGCCACGTCCCTTAGAGGTCAACCAATCAGAGCGCAGGACAGGTCACGTGACCTAGCTCATTTGCATACATGGTACCCAACAGACCCACCTACTACTTCTAAGGAGTTTAATAATTTTTGCCAAAGGAAGCTTCTTGATATCGTATCAAATGCCTTTTGGAAATCAATAAACGCACAGAATCATTTCTTTTTTCTTCTTTTTAAAATTTCGATTACAGAATATATATTAAACAGATGGTCGGTTGTGGAGTAGCCTTTTCGAAAGACAGTCTGGGCTTCAGTTAAGATATTATTTTCTTCTAGGTAGTCATTTAGTCGCTTATTTAGGATCGTTGTAAATAGTTTTGAGGTACAGCATAATAAGGCTATTGGTCTATAATTTTCTGGCATAGAACGGCTTCCTTTATTTTTAAAGATTGGCTTAATCATTCCTATCAGCCATTCATTTGGGAAAATACTGTTATCTAGCATAACATTGAATAGTTTTGTGTATATTGGCAACATTTTGTCCGTAGTAGATTAGTCCAGGAGCATTAGGGTTTGACCCAGAAATAAATAGTACTAAGCTGATTTTTTCAAAATAGTACCCTGATGTGGTTAGGAACAACATTAAAAGTCCCCAAGTTTCCTGCATGTGCTTTTTTTTATATGGCCGATATTCAAAATGGCCGCCATTTTGGTCGAAAAATATAAATCATCTGGCATAGAATGCAACAACACAACATATTTGATTTTAGTCACAATTATTTTTCAACAAGTTAAAATATACATATACAAATACTTAACATAGTTAGGTTCAGAGAGATACAGAAGACCAATTTTAAACCATAGGCACATTAGTCATCATCAGCCATAGAACGGGTTACTGTGTTGCTGCATGTCTCTCCCATACAATGGAAGCACATATCAGAACAAACCATTCCCCCTTTTCGGCAACCACAGGCATTTTCACATCCCGTTTGACAGCCACAGCTAACCTGCTTCAACAATGTTTGTGGAGCAACTGGCTGGTCAGTGGCAATTGCAACCAGGGTTTGTCCTTCTGTTTTCCACCCCCACTCGGTGGGAGAAAAGCAATGCCCAAACCACTGTTGAACTTACAGATACACTCTGTACGAGTGTTGTTTAGCAGCTGAACTGGTAGGTGGCAGACATGCCATTTTGAATGCTGCTTGTTGGTGTTTTAGCCACTAAACGCTTATATGCCACGTGTCTGTATTTGTTAAGTGTAGGAAACTGTTCAGCTCCATACAGTTTCAGTAGAAACTGCTCACCTGCAGTGGCTACATTTTCATGGGTGCTGGAATCAAGTGCAAATACATCCATTTGGGAGCACAAATGTTCATCGTTTTTCTGTGCTAGTTTTAAGGCTTTAACTTTGCCTTGGCCATACAGTGCTGATGTAGTATCGCATCCTGTTATGGCGTGTATAAACAAAATGTGCTGTCTTGTACTCCCAAGTGCCTTCTGAAGTTGTCCCACACTGTAGAGAGTCATCGGATTACTCTGGCACAGCATGTATATATCCATAGAGTGTGTTGCACGTGCTATCAACATGACCAAGAGATCAGTGTCTGTCCCAACAATAACTACTGGTTGATCATGGTCTGATTCTGCCATCTGGAGTGCTGTTGACACAATTAGGGTATCAGCATCTGATTCTGCCTGCTTCACAACAATTCCAATGGAATTAAGTTCAGGGGACAATGTTTGAATAAAGCATGTCTTGTTACAATTATTTCCGAGGAATGCACCCTGAGGTGTGGTGGATGGCAAATTAGGTGCAACTAGAATATTTGCGGAAGTACAGTTCTTTGCTCTGCGGTTCTGCTCTGCTGATTTGGTTGAAGGGGGCCCATCGTACCCATCAAACACAACAGTGGCACCTACATTGTAGTGTTTTATTATGTAAGCTTTGTAAGCCTCACACACATCTGCATATGTTGCTGGTTTAGGCCACACGACTGCGTGAAGTAAGTAGCCTCCACCGATAACAAAGTTAGCATGCTCAGGAATTGTGTTCTGACAATCAATCAGTGACTTCAGCATTCTTCCCAGCGCACTCTTTGTTGTCTTCCTCATTTGTCCATCTAGAAAAAGAGATGGGGGCTGTGGTGCCAGTTCGTACTGTAGGAAGGTTTCCATCTCTGTACTTGTGTTCAGAATACATGTAATTCTATTGAACATCAATTCTGGATTGACAACTGCATTCTCACCACGTATCTTGACAGTATTCTTCATAGCACTAATTGACTTCACTTTGTCTTTTCTGCTGAGAGTCACCTCAGAATACGTCTTGCCTGTCATTTTTGCCATCCAACACTGGCCAACGTGAAGAGCATCATCACAGTTAACAGATTCATCTGCCACGATTCCAGTAGCAAGGGAAACCAAGCTGTCAGATTCACGTGTAACAAATGGAAGGTGAGATTCTAGCCACTGAACAAAGCAATCCAGGTCAGTTTTGTCCCTGGACTGACTGGCCGGACGGAGGTCTTTGTGTTGTTCAGATGTTCCAGAATGAACTGATGTGAAGGTTACCAGTGCATTGCAGATGGGTACACATTGTGGAAGAGCATGAACCCACCTTGCAAGTGTGCTATCTGTGATTCCACGGCCACGTGTCATCCCGCCATTCGTTTTCAATTGTCTCATTAGAAACTGTTCAATGGTTTGGTCGAAAAATACACCATCCCAGCATTTGTCTGACCGCCGAATGGTAAAATATCCCTTATGTGTGAACTGCTTGTATTCCTTTTCAGGCATTATGTGGTGAAGATCCATCATTTGTTGGACATACAGGTGAGCTGATTTTGCGTACGTAAGATGCCCAGCAGCATGGAAGTAGGGAAGCATCTGTTTTACGGAGTAAAGATGAAGCCACCAGTCACCTGTTCTCTCTGCACGTATAAAAAGACCCATCGTGGATACCTGTTTGAAATAGTTGATCCACAGTTTAGCTGTCCTGCCCTTTCCAGCAACTTGATCACATAGAGTTTCAATTAAATCTGTCACTTGCTTGACACACTGTTCCTCAACGACAACATCAGGATTCACATTCTGAACAAGAAGATCTTCGTACAATGTTTTCAACTGTTCTGTGTCAATTCCATCAAAGCAATTTGGTGTTTGGAGAAGAATTTGGCCAAGTGCTGCTTGTGTTTGAAAGTGTGCACGCAATGCACGGGAATAGGCATGCCCACTAATCATATGTACCACCGAACCCTTGGCATAAACCGATTCCCACAGTTCTTCAAGACCACTCCCTGCCATGATGTTTCCAATGGAGCCCATAAAAGACATTAGCAGATGGAAGCCACCAAGCTGTACAAAGATTTTTTTAAGGTCATTTGATTCTGCAACAATACCAGCTGCTTTGATGTACAGTGGCTGGTCGAAAGTCACTGGGCATATCGATATGCTGTATTTTTCACACAGGTGTTGGGCAAAGTGGAGGGTACTGTAAATGATGGTAAGATTGTTAGGATCTAGATTGATGAATGGCAGCACTACCACACTGCTGGTATCATAAATTCCACCTTTAAAGGCTTCCTACATAAAACCGCTCCAGGATGGACAAGGTGAAACTTTGATGTGGTAGCCTACTAACCAAAGAGAATTCATTGCATTGGCAGACTGAAGTCCCTGTGGCTCATTGTCAGAGCGGAGTGCAACGTCTTTGATTATGACAGATTTGAGACCTGGAACTGCTGGCGCATTGTAGGTTTTGATTGGTACATTGCTAAAGCTGCCAAGAGTAGCAGTCAATGGGATATTAAGAATACGTGGCACTACTCTACTGGGACTTAACATGCCAGCCGGAGTGACTGCGTGTGCAGGGATTTCGGCGAGGTTGGGGTTATAGACTGTTGAGCGAAGTTTATATGGGGCCATGCTCCCCCAAAAAATACATTTCAAATTTTTTTAAGCTTGGGCAAGTGAGGGTTTCAACCTCCAATATCCTCCCCCTGCACATGAACCCGATTCCTCTCTAAGATTATATGTCAAAATTACCAAATGTTAGACATCCAACAGCAGATGGAAGGAAGGATAGGATATGTTTTATTTAACGACGCACTCAACACATTTTATTTACAGTTGTATGGGGTCGGATGATTATTAAATCAATATGCTTTATCTTTGATGTCGTTAAACACCCCCCCCCCCCACTTTATCCTTTCCAAACGAAATAATATTTATTTGAATTTGTCGATTTTAACACGTAAAATTAAGAAGTGAAAACGTTCATTGTCTACTTTAGTATATTTTATTTTTAAAATATATACATAATTAATGTGTTACTAGTATACAAACTAAACTTTAAAAGTTCTAACGCTTTATAAAATATCAATTCTGAAATAAGAAGGTACGACTGTCGATAATACGTTGTCAAGATCAAACCGGTTTTAACTAAAGACTCTAGTACCGTATCCTCAACCGAACGTTCTTCGTACAGCGCAAGCTTTCTCTTTTAATTTTTTGAGACGAACCCTACAATTTGAAATCGGCAAACGCATGTGTTAACTGAAACTGACAACAGGCTGTCGTTTGTGTTTTGCCGAGCTATGGCGGCACGGGCGACGAATCAAGCGTATACGTTTGACGATATCCGTTCGTAGCGAACATACACGACTTTTTTTAAAAGTGCATTTGAGCTTGTATTTCACATTTGTACATGATGTTATAATATGGTAACCAGAGAATGTAACTTTAATTTCTTCTGTTAATGTGAGAGCTTGGTAGTGATATGAATTAATATTGACGGTCAAAGCGCAATGTGCATCTGAGAAAAGTGGGTCAACATTACAGACCTGAAAATTATTTATTATGTTAAAAATCTGGTGGCTACCAATAATATAATCAACGACACTACTGTCTTTGCATGTTAGTTTTCCAATATATTTATCATTACCTATTCTACCATTAGCTATGTATAGGTTATGTGTTTTACACAGGTTTAGAAGCTGTGTGCCATGACTATTTATTCTCCCTGTATCTTGACTTACTCGATCTATCTTTTGGGACATTACATGATTCTAGTTTAGTTATATCATTAAAAAAATCTATTATGTCATGTTATAGGGGAGATCAGCTTCTTCAACAAGTGTGATATAGTCTGGCAGGCATTTTGTTCTTGCATTAAAATCACCAAGTAACATCAATGGACTTCCTAATTTTGTTTGCTGATTTATTTCATTTTCAATAATAGTAAATGTAATTTCCTTGTAATAAGGGGAATTTATTGGGGGAATATAAAGTATACCAATCAGCAATTTTTCATGTAGGCCTATATTCTCACCTGGGATTTGGAGCCAAGATACAAATTCTGATTTGTGGGTGACATCAATATTGAGACTGGTGACTAACTCATCTTTGATACCAATAGCTATGCCACCAGAGGGATGTAGTTTGTTTTGGCGGTTATTCAGGTAAAAGGTATAACCAGGTAGAAGAATTGAAAGTTTATCCGATTCATCCATTTTGGTCTCAGTAAAGCACAAAATATCATATTTGATGATATTTTCAACAAATTCAATTATCAATAATTTGCTTCTGAGCCCACATACATTTAAACTAAGAAAATGTATAGATTCCATATTAATTAAAAAATTTTGCTGGTTCTATTAATTTCTTTTGCTGGTTCTATTAATTTCTTTTATTGTAGTTCTATCTTGTTTATCGGTATTAGTAGACACATTGTCAATAACACCAATGGGTGGGTTGTCAGTATGTGATACAGGGCTCGAACTTAAGAATTTGTCTCCTACAGCAATTTTTAAAAGAATTGCAATGGGTGAAACAGTCCACCGATGGCAATTTTGAACCTGCATATGGTGATTTTTTTTAAACTGACATTTGCAGCAAATAAACCTGACTGAAAGGCTATCTTGTTATATGTAGACATCTTTTTAAATGTGCAAATGTTAAATATTGGCAGATAATGTACACCACGTGTATACATTTCGTCGATGTCGAGGAGCTTTATCGATGGCACAAAAGTGCCATCGGTGATGCTCTCTACCTACAGCAATTTATATCTCAACAACGGCAATTGCCATCGGTGCCGCCGTTAAGTTCGAGCCCTGGTGATACAAAGTTCATATTTGAGAGATACATTTGCAGATTTGTTAGGATGGTTGTCATTTATTATTTGAACTATTGTTAATAATATCACAAGCATGGTTGTCAGTAGGTGTTTACAGAGTTGATAAATGACGTAAGTACATTTTTGGGAACATCTCTGCAAAAGTGCTCAACATGTATCACATTTTTCATACTTGAAGAAGATATATCATTACTAATAACTAGAAAGGTTATTACTAATCACTAGAAAGGTTATCGTCATGTGGTACACAGTTCATAACTGGGATATTTGCATTTCTAAAAATATCTCTGAGATAATTGTCATTATGTGGTACACAGTTCATAACCGGGGTAAGTACAGTTCTAAAAGTATCATTAGGATGTTTGTCATCATGTGATATACAGTTAACACTTGGAAAAGGTAGGTTGTTACTAGTAATAACATCATCACTGGAATGATTATCAGTATGTGTTAAAGAATTCATAACTGGGGTATGTACATTTCTCAAAATATCCCTGGGGTAGTTTTCATCATGTGATATACAGTTTACACTTAGAAAAGGTAGGTTGTTACTAATATTAACATCATTATTGGAATGATTATCACCATGTGTTACACAGTTCATAACTGGAGTGAGTACACTTCTATAAATAGCATCAACAAATGTTACAGAATTCATTACTCGACTCGAGTATTTCAGAGTAGATTTTCAATAAACATACTCTTTAAATAATTTATTGAAGTACAGTAAATACAAGTAACTTTTACTTTTGCGATAACAATACAAAACTTGTATATTTATTTATGAATTAGAGTTTAGAAACGCTTTTCTTAATGTGACAGGATGTAGCTAGCGTCTTACAAATAATGACTGCCTTGCTAGGTTCACAATACTCGATTTGTGTACACATAACTGGAATAAATAATGATTTTCCTAATATTCCTGTAGGATTGCAGGATAAAAGAAATAATTTGTTAGTGTTTTAAGATATCGGCTTTATCCTGCTCAGGTCGAATGGCGAATGCAGCTCGGAAGAGCCTCGCTGCTTTCACCATTCTAACCTTCGCAGGATAAAGGCGATATCTTAAGACAGTAACCAGTTATTCCCTATCTATAAACCTTGTTGGCATAGACAATTACTTGTAAGTTTCATTTTTGGCTGCAATACAATCCAAGTGGTGCTTAATTAATTTCTGTGTGTGTGTATGTGTATGTATGTGTGTGTGTATGTATGTGTCTGTATGTATGTGTATGTGTTTGTGGGTATATATGTGTGTCTGTGTATGTGTGTGTGTCTGTCTGTGTATGTGTACGTGTGTCTGTCTGTCTGTGTGTGTATGTGTGTCTGTCTGTGTGTGTGTATGTCTGTCTGTCTGTGTGTATGTCTGTCTGTGTGTGTGTGTGTGTATGTCTGTGTGTGTGTCTCTGTGTGTGTCTGTGTGCATGCGTGCGTGCGTGTGTGTTTTTTGTGTGACTTTGAGCATAGTTTAGCTTTATATTTAAAGAATGGGATTTATATTGAAACTATACAGTGTAAAGCATTAATGAACACTCACTGTGGGTTTTTTTCATACAAAACTAACAAAATATATCCACATAATGTTAATTCTAGTACACCGTGTATCTGGAAACTGCACTTTTCATGAGCTGTAAATCACAGAAAGTCATATGTAAGACCACTGTGTACTCTATTAATGAATGTCTACCACGAAACCATATCGCTCATCTTTGCAGTTATATCACTGCACATATAAGTCATTTACATAATTTGAACCATTGTATTTCCGAGACCACTGCTCATTGTTGTAACATTGTAAACTTTTAAACACGAATATATTTGACACGTTCTTTCAAATTGTTTAATATGCACATTTCGTGTTTAGTTTTTTTTACAAGGTAATATTGTTAGCATCCGTAGACTGATCCTGATCTTCTATTTTATCTATAATACATGCTTAAAATAGATATAATATATCTCAGTGATTCAAAACTCTGTTGAATTCACAAAAGTGTCAATTCATATATATTATAATTCTGGATAATGATTACTACAATCATCCTGTCCAATCATTCTATCAGGGGCGGGACGTAGCCCAGTGGTAAAGCGCTCACTCGATGTGTGGTCAGTCTGGGATCGATCCCTGTTGGTGGGCCCATTGGGATATTTCTCGTTCCAGCCAGTGCACCACAACTGGTATATCAAAGGCAGTGGTATGTACTACCCTCTCTGTGGGATGGTGCATATAAAAGATTCCTTGCTGCTAATCGAAAAGAGTAGCCCATGAAGTGGTGACAGCAGGTTTCCTCTCTCAGTATCTGTGTGGTCTTTAACCATATAACCGTAAATAAAATGTGTTGAATGTGTCGTTAAATAAAACATTTCTTTCTTTCAATCATTCTATCAAATCGTCCTGTCACAGAATTGTAGCAATCCTGACGAATCACCCCAACGGCGATGCCACAAGTAACCAGGTCAAGTGGCTGGTTTATCTGATGTGGATTTACAATATCACTAGTTGTCATTTCGTATATTATATATCATTCTCGGTTCTTTCACTTGCCTATTTCTTCTCTCAGATATCTGGCTAGTACATTCTTATTTGACAATAATCTCAGGCGTGTGTGCAGGGGTGGGGGTGGGGGGGGGAGGTGGGGGTCGAACACCCCCCCGCTCAAGGCGAATTTTGTTTTCATATCCCGATTTTTTACATTCCTGTGAATTGATATGGAAGTACTGAGATGTTATCATCACACCTGACACCTTGACTGGCAACTTTACCCAAACACTGGATTTAAAGGGACATTCCTGAGTTTGCTGCATTTTTTAGGATGTTATCGACTAACAAAGACTTTTTAATGATTGTAATTACACATCAACTATATTTTTCTGCATAAAATATTAGTGGCTGTATATTAAACGTGTTTTTGATCGTTCTAGTATTTGTACTAGTTTAAATTTCTTTGTATTTCCTAAAAAAAGATTTTTTCGTACGTACAAAATTATTTGAAGACAAACTCCAGTTTGGGCTTCTTACAAATATTAAGACGACCAGAAGCACATTGAATATACAGACACTGACATTCTAAACAAGAAAATATATTTAATATGTAAGTTTAATCGTAGAAATATTTTATTAGTCGGCAACATGCAGCAAACTATGGAATGTCCCTTTAAGATCCACCTCCTCTTGGGTTTATTCTGGGCTACCCGCTCGACTTTGATACGACGCTCAGATGTCGTCTTCCCGAATTCAAGAAAAATATCCCCGTCCCCATCACCTCTGTAGAGAAGTTCTCAATTACTCGGTAGCTGAATTAGAATGGTTTAAATTTTAACATTAACATTCTTTTATTGGATGTTTAGTACAGGCAAACACGCTCGTATGTATGTGTGCGTGCCAATACCGGATATGGTTTTTAATGGTTTGTCTTCCTATCGGTTAAACAGGCTTTCAAGCAACATTTTGTGAAAAATAAGGGCTTTTTTTTAGGGCAAAATTCTTAAAAAATAAGGGCTAATTTTAGGAATTTTTAGGAATTTTTTGACAAAAATAAGGACTGAAATTCAATAATCAATATAAAAGAAAAACATTCTGTACTCACCTCCAGGGAGAACATAAATACAAAAGCTAATTACCAACTCAGAAGATCATGCCAATGGTCATCAACAGCGATATTCAGCATATCCATACAACCAGATTAAAGTAATCTGATATGGTGCAAATCCATGCTGAATATGATGCTGATACCACCAAGATGTCTTCTGAGAAATACATTAATTCAACATATTCATTATCTGAAAGTATACTAAGGCTAGATTTAATTAATTCCAACACTTATTTTATGTTGCATTTATAAAAAAAATTCAAAATTTCAAAATTTAGGATTTTCACCAAAAAATTAGGGCTTTTTAGGATTTTGAAGTTTTAATAAGGAATATTAGGGCTGCTGTCAAAAAATAAGGAAAATTAGGAAAATAAGGGCCCGCTTGCAAGCCTGGTTAAAGAAAGAATGCTTGAATGCTATGGGGAATGGATAAGAAAACAGAAAGACACTGCATTGACCTTGTGCATTCAGTATATATTGTTATATATTCTCAAAACTATAAATATGACATGCTCTGTGAGTTGAATGACATTAATATTGAGCGAGTAGCTATAATCATTCACCATCACTCAGGCCAGTTTCAGTTTCCTTGATCAAAAATGACATGCCCCAAGGCAAAATGTCATTGAGAATCTGACCTATATCCTATATATATATATATATATATATACACACACACACACATATATATATACACACATATATATATATATATACATCCTATAACTTACCCATCATATCCATGTCATAAACCCATGTGATAATTTTAGTATCTTGACCCGATTAATAATGGTATGCAAATTTGCAAGATCTATAGGTAATGTGTTGCTGTGGATGGGTCATTTGCTTACAAGACCTGTGTATCTGAGCGTAACGTTTTCAGAGATTTAGTTAAAATGCGTGACATTAAACTAATTTGTGCTGATCGTGATGACGCCATATTACCGATGTACTGTACTGTGATTTACTAAAAATTGAATTAAAATGATATTTTAGACGTGTTATAAGATAAATAGAATTCGCTTCTCGTGTTTTTTAATATGTAAATCGGTATTTGTCGAGGCTCGTGACGAATCCTTCCTCCCTCTTTTTTGTACAATGTTGCTGAATGACCATGTTTGTTAATGTTCCTGGAATGGACAGCATGCCCAAATGCATCCTAAAACAAATTTAATGCACGTTGTGCGAGAACTGCAGAAAATCGGCGTGAAATGGTAAGATTTTGGCGAATGCACATGAAACTTGGGGGGAAATATTGGGGTAGTGATGGGTAAAGCTGCAATGCTCGCAATGATGCCTCATTTCCATTTTGACGTAGACGAGTTACAAGATGCCAAGACTGTGTGTGTGTGTATGTATATATACACACAAAAAATGCTACGGTAAAAACAAAATGAAATGCTAATCATCGGCTATTGGATATCAAACATTTGATAATTTTGACATAGTCTTAGAGAGGAAGCCCGCTATATTTTTTCCCCTTAGTAGCAAAGGGTCTTTTATATGCATTATGCCACATACAGGATAGCACATACCACGGCCTTTGATATACCTGATATATACAGTCGTGGTGCACTGGCTGGAAAGAGAAATATCCCAATGGGAGACAAATCCCAGACCAACCGCGCATTAAGCGAGCGCTGTACCACTGAGCTACATCCCACCTATCTAGTAGATGAAGTTTGTTTTGTTTAACAACGCCACTAGAGCACATAGATTAAATAATCATCGGCTATTGGATGTCAAATATTTGGTAATTCTAACTCGTAGTCATCAGAGGAAACCCGCTACATTTGTCCTAATGTAGCAAGGGATCTTTTATGTGCACTTTCCTACAGATAGGGAAACACATACCACAGCCTTTGTCCTGTTGTGGTGCATTGGTTGGAACGAGAGAAAAAACCAATCGGCTGAATGGATCCACCAAGGTGGTTCGATCCTGCGACGCAAGCAAATCCCATCCCTTGTCACAACAGAGGCAAAACTACCTGTATAAAACCATCCGACCCGTTATCCACCCCAAGTACCAGGATACAACATGGGAGGGGAGGGGGGGGGGGGGGGGGGGTTAGGGTGCGAAATTCTACAGGAATTTGAATAAGGATTGGAGGTGTGTGTGTGAAATGTTACAGGAATTTGAAAAAGGGGTGCAAAATGTTGTAGTTGGCTAAATTTCTTTATCTTTAATTAGTATTACATTCATATATAGGATCTGTAGATGTCTTGTTTTTAAATAATAAATACAAATAAAAATCGGAATATATAACTTAAAATACTGAGTAAACAGACAATTCATAAAGTACCAATACTAAATCAATTGATTTCATTGAAATTGGTTGAGAAGTAACCTAGTATAAGTAGAGTTGGGCAAACTTGAACTTTTTTCTTAAAAGTTGACTTTGCAGAGTTGTTTCTATGGCCAATTTGTCCATACAATCTGAATGAATGTAGCAGGTTGTTTCTATGGCCAATTTGCCCAATCTGAATGAATGTAGCAGGTTGTTTCTATGGCCAATTTGCCCAATCTGAATGAATGTAGCAGGTTGTTTCTATGGCCAATTTGTCCATACAATCTGAATGAATGTAGCAGGTTGTTTCTATGGCCAATTTGCCCATACAATCTGAATGAATGTAGCAGGTTGTTTCTATGGCCAATTTGCCCATACAATCTGAATGAATGTAGCAGGTTGTTTCTGTGGCCAATTTGCCCATACAATCTGAATGAATGTAGCAGGTTGTTTCTATGGCCATTTTGCCCATACAGTCTGAATGAATGTAGCAGGTTGTTTCTATGGCCAATTTGCCCATACAATCTGAATGAATGTAGCAGGTTGTTTCTATGGCCAATTTGTCCATACAATCTGCAGGTTGTTTCTATGGCCAATTTGCCCATACAATCTGAATGAATGTAGCAGGTTGTTTCTATGGCCATTTTGCCCATACAATCTGAATGAATGTAGCAGGATGTTTGATATCGGTTAATGACAAAAATTCAAAATGGCTGCCACAAATAAAAAAAATTGTAATGTTAGTTTCATTTTTAACATATTATGGGTTGTAATATATGATGTGTTATGTTTCTCAGTGTGCTGATCGCATATATGATGTCCAAAATGTGATCTGATGCATGGATATTGATATTTACTGGCAAGGTATAGAATCACATTAATTTGGCTAATATGTTATATCCAATCATCCAGGTACCAGATCCCATATGTAAAGATTGGTTGCAGTTCTTTAGGCAGTTCTCAGAGATGCCATACAATATTCTGTTGCTGTTGTATTACTCACTGAGTAAATGAATATGGAAACGCAATATAAGAACATTCAAAATTTTTTAGGATGGAACATTGTATAAAAAGGAATGGGAATTCAAAGTCTAACAATTTAATGGATGTATTCTCATGTGAAGAATGATATACTTATATGAGAAATCAATCAAAGGACATAAATTATAACTATAGGTACTGATAATCTAGTAGCTGAAAATGTTTGTCTTTAGTAGATAAACAAATGTAGACCAGCCAAATATTTAAAATACACTTTAAGACTCAATATTATTATTCTAACCTGACTTGATAGTAACAACTGAGAATAAGATTTTTCATATCAATGAAATGCTTATAAACGGAATTGTTTCTTATGCACATTGGGAAGGGCATATTTCAAAATACTCGTTTCGGTGTAGGAATTAATTTGAAACATTGCCCTTGTATTCCTTTTAAGTCATTCACATTAAGAAGTAAAGTAATATAGTTTTGTATGAGGCAGGAGGAGCTGCATTAATACCATGCATAACAAATTCCTTAATTCATTTTGATTTAGTGAAGTTTAAATAGTTTTGGTGTCGGACACTGATGGAAATCAAAGATGCCAACTTAACAGAATTCGAATCAATGCAACATTCTATCAAAAGTATATTAGGGAACTTTGATTAACAAATGTTTTTTTATAACCAAGAAACATGTTCGAAATCTAGATTAACCAACTTACTTCTCTGATTAGTCCTTATTTTGGTGGCAGATGGAAATAAAATGTGCATTCCATCAGTATAATTTTAATGAACACGTTATATCACCCCAAAATATATATTTTAAAGTGTTTTCTTCATCATTATACTTTATGACAGTCATGACTCTCAAAGGGGCATTCCTGACTTTACAGACATTTAAACATGTCCTCTGCTAAACAAGGTTTTTAAAACTGGATATTGATCAAATGTTCTTGTTCAGAATATTAATGTTTGTACACCATGTGTTTCTGGTATTCCTAATGTTTATAGTAGCTTAAAGAGCTTTATTGTTTTACATGTATGAAATTATTGAAGGCAAAATCTAGTTTGAGCGGCTAATTTGAATTTTTGCTTCTGGTGTTGACCCCTTCTGAAATATGCCCGGAAGGCAACATGACTGTTGACTGGAATTGAGGTCATACTATCTAAACGTGGATCTAAGTCACTAGGTTCTTCTATTTATAATTTGATGCTAGACTTTAGTTTCTTCTCAGATTTCTTTGTTTTCACTCAAGAGCTTGATACTGACGCCTTACGTTATGTATTGTAGTGTAGCTTTCGTTTGTCATTTTAATTTAAAATCATGTTCTATCTCTCCTTGATACTCTTCGTGTTGTCTTCTTTTATCATAGGCAGACATCTTCATACTATCATTAAATCTCCCTACCTTTCTGATATCGTTTTTTAAATTGTATTTCTCTTCATAGCCTTTCTTCATCTTTTGACCAAAACCTCAGATCAATAAAGGGATATGCTTATATTGGATATATTTATCCATTCACTATACAATTTCATAGCTACTAGATTATTTGAAGTTTCCAAAATTATAGCTTTCTTCACATTCTTTGGTTTCTTGCATAAGTATATTGTTATTGCCATTCCCTTGACAACAGCCTCATTTTGTAGTTTGGTAGTGACTTTGAATGTACATTCTTATGTCATTCCAGCCAAAACTTTCTCATGGTTTCCTTTTTGTGTTTCATTATCAATGTACTGTATAACGAAAAAGTATAGACCCAAAACAAGGAAAACATCAACCTATCTGTACATCTAGAATCTTCCACCTGAAAGAATGGACACAACATAATATTGGTCAATATTAATGTGATTCTATTAATTAATTCATTAATTATATGACACTTTAACAGCAAATATTGATACCCATGCTTCATATCAAATGTTTGGCATCATATTTGAAATCAGCATTTTGAAAAACATAAGAAATCACAGAAATGCATATAATGATGTGAAAAAGTTTACTTTTTGGCTGCCATTTTGAATTTTTACCATTAACCGATATCAAATGTCAAGATAGGTGGGGGGGGGGAAAAAATCAAATTTGGATTCTACAGACAAATGGCCATAGAAATAACTCTGTTAAAAAATGTCACAGTTTACTCAACCCTTGTATAAGGTAATAACATTGAAATTTCATTTTGACTACTTTGATGTTGAATGCTGTATCTTTACAAGATATCATTAAGATCGAGCCCAAATACCTGAGATTTAGTTTCTAAAATGATTTCCTGTTATTTACACCCACCTTTTTTTAAGTTGCAGGTTTTCCCATATCGAGGGCCAACAACCAGAACAGTTAAGTCAACACTTGGCGAAAATAAGACAGGTATACTATTTTGTTTTTTGTTTTTTGACAATGTAGCATTTGGGAAACATACATGTAACAGGAGTGTTTAAAGTTTTGTTTTGTTTAACAGCACCACTAGAGCATATCGATTAATTAATCATCGGTTACTGGATGTCAAACATTTTTCCATCAGTAGCAAGGAATATTTTATATGCACCATCCCACTGACAGGATAGCACATACCACAGCCTTTGATATACCAGTCGTGGTATACTGGCTGGAAGGAGAAGTAGCCCAAAATGGCCCAACGACGGGGACTGATCATAGACCATCTACGCATCAGGCGATCGCTTTTGTAATAGGAGTAATGCAAAACTATATAATTTTAACAAATAAAGTGTTTTTAGATTCACATTTTCTAAATAAAGTGTTTTTAGATTCACATTTTTTAAATAAAGTGTTTTTAGATTCACATTTTCTAAATAAAGTGTTTTTAGATTCACATTTTCTAAATTTTTTAAACGTTAAAACCTTTATTTTATGGAAACTGTAACTTTGAACAATCAGTTCTGGAAGTCTGCCCTCAATATATATATGTCTCGACTCCTCACAAAATGTCAAGCAACAACCATACATTTAAAAATTATCAAGTCTTTGACATCCAATAGCCAATGATTAATAAATCAGTTTGCTCTAGTGATATCACCACACAATTAACTTATCATTGCTTGAAAAATATCCTTAATGGTTGGAATCATGTTTAGAGGAGGTTAGTCAGAATATCTGCAAAACATTGTTGTCTTCTTAAAAAAGATATTTCCATTTATTATTAACTTCCCCATAACCGATATTTCCATTTTAGATATCCCAGCCAAGAAGGATTCACCCTTAAGCAGTTATCCATTAACTGGACTTGTTTTTGTTTAAATGTTGACTTTCATGTGTTTCACTCTGTCTTGAAAAGAACTCATTTGATACATTTAAAACTTTAAATATTATAATGAAACCAGAGAATTTTTTGTTTTAAAAACTTTGATTAGTGGCGGTGACCAGTTGAAAATCGAGTAGTAACTACTATTTATTAACATTTTAGAACTGTATAGCAATGTCTGAAATTCCCTTGAAATATATTTTTAAAGTATAAAAGGTAGTTTGAGATTACTTTGAATGTCTGTTTTTAGTAGTTCTGTTGACATTTTGTGACAGTGTCACGTGTTTTACCATATGTCACGTGTGTTACCACCAACTAGGACTCAGATCCCAGGGAGACTGAATAATTATCCTTTATTTTAGGTCAGTACAGGTAGGCCATCTTTCCATCTATAGGGTGTATACTACCAAATCAAATCCCATAGACGACAATAGTAACATATGTGGCTAAAACTCCTACCTGCAGCGTATCAATCGACATAAACGCCACGGATATAAATACTACCACCCCTCACATTTAAAGTGAATCAGAAAAAATGGGGGTCAAGCTGCTCATTTCTGAGATAACGGGTAGCGTCTATGACTACCCTAGTTCTGCACAAAATTCGAGTACTTTTTTTTTACAGGTACCCCATACAAGGCTACTTGACACATTGGTACTAGATGAAATAAAATTGCATTTTTTGTTTTAACCCAGATGAAACTATTCTTTGTTTTTACAACCAACACACTCACATTTATAACCAATCATAGGACTTGTGGTGTTCACTTCTCTATCAAAAGTTGGGTGCACCTCGAACTTTGACCCAGCCGGAAGTTATTTGGTTTAGTACTACCTATACTGATAACATACATTTTTCAAAAAGTGTCCAGCTATGTGTCTTTATGACAACCAGGATCTGGTGTATTCTGACATACTGACAACCTCACTGAAACTGTTGTTTCTACAGTGCAACCTAATATAATGTACACCTCAAAAGGCATATATATTGCATATAGTTTTGTACAAATGCAATATGTCATATTAAACCACAAAATGTTTTAAAATAAAACTCATGAAGATATTTACTTTCAGTTGGGTGTGTGTACTCAGGTATATATGTAGAGACAACAAAGATAGTCAGAGTACATCTACCCCTTTAAAGAATTCCATTAAAACACATGCACTTGATTGACCCCTAGATTATGAAGACCATAACAGGCACATCAAAGAAATATCAGTATTAAAAAAATACACTGTCTGAGGAAGGAAACACAAACATGACTGTACCTGTATGAAGTAATGACTTAATGTCTTGAACATTAGTGTTGGGAGGAAATCCTGTATGCTGGGTGTGGGTGTCTTCAAGTTACCATGTGTGGGAATTTCAAATCCATCAGCCATGCTGATTTTCATAATGAACTATCAAAACCATTGGTAGCCACCAATATTCCTGACTATATTTTATTTATAGCCTACTGTAGTTGGAGGTTTTAATAGTTGTGATATCTGGAATTATCATGCAGCTTTCACACATTTATTTTTGATTAATTACTGAAAAAAGCTATTTTTAAATGACAAAATTACCCGAACATCTATTTTCTTGTATTATTTTCTAATCCGGATGAATACAATATGTATATTGGATGTATTCCTACAATCTGTAATCCAGCATTTTATTTAACTAGTAACATTTGGTAATAATCAAATCTGAAAAAATTGGTTCTGAATCTAGTATAAACTCAAAATGCTCTTCATGAGAGCTAACTAAGTGATTATTAAGAAAAAAAATGATCTGGAGATCTAAGTATATGTTTAACAACCTTATTGTTATGTATAAATAAGAACAGAAGGCACAATAGTGACAACAAATTTAATTATGTTTTTGGTAAAGTTTTTCTTCAAATTTACTTTAAATTTTGCATAAAACTACAAATTTGTCTAAAATATAACTCAGCACCCTATAAATATGTCAAAATGACAATAAAAATCAAGTTCTTTACAAATTTGAGTTTTCAGAATTTCATACATGAAAAATTAACAATGTTAATGGAAACTAAAGACATTAACCCACTATTGGCACATGCTATTTTTAATATAAAAATAAATTGCTATTAAAATCTTAGTTCAGGTTGCCTATATATAATACCATATTTAAGAGCAGTTACATATGGCAAGTTAAATACTATGTAAAAAGAAATTTTTGAAATCTTTACAGTATGAATTATAGGCCAAAACCAACTTTTCTTCAGTGCTAACTTTGATTCAAACTCCATTCAGAGCCATGTACAGAGATTATTATCAAGGTCAAGGTCATTGTGAACTTGCATGGTCGAGTGATGGCTAATTAATCAACCAGTATAGTTTAATTAAATAAAATGACAAAATCATAATATTGTTTTATTATGCACTGAATATATGCTATAGGGTGTATACTACCAAATCAAATCCCATAGACGACAATAGTAACATATGTGGCTAAAACTCCTACCTGCAGTGTATCAGTCGACATAAACGCCACGGATATAAATACTACCACCCCCACACTTAAAGTGAATCAGAAAATATTGGGGGTCAAGCTGCTCGTTTCTGAGATAACGGGTAGCGTCTATGACTACCCTAGTTCCGCACAAAATTCGAGTACTTTTTTTTTTACAGGTACCCCATACATGTTTCAAGCACAAGGCTACTGACACATTGGTACTACACACTCACATTTATAACCAATCACAGGACTTGTGTTCACTTCTGTCAAAAGTTGGGTGCACCTCGAACTTTGACCCAGCCGGAAGTTATCTGGTTTAGTACTACCTATAAACACACTTTGACATGAACGTGTTATCTGTGCACACTTCACAGAGTTTTTGAATGAAATCCATGTCACTTAAAAACTTTGTTAAATTCCACGTCACGTGTGTTACCGACACCTTTGGGACTGCCTGTTCAACCTTTCACCAATATCTAATATGATGGGGATATATAACAAGGTTAGCCAGTATACGTTATCACAAGGCACACACCTTGATTGGTCAGTTATTCAGTGGAAGCTGACAGGCATGTCTGAATCTCACGTGTGTTACCCTGGAATGCCCATAACCAGTTCTGAATGTCGGTCCTCGATTTACATACTATGAAACCAACTGGCAATACAACATGACATTACAGTAAATATCAATTACTAAACAGGTGGCCTAAATTACTATTAAATTGTGTGTGGCAAGTTTAATGATCGACGTTTTACTGTAGCAACACAGAAATGTTTTCAGATGTTAAAATACTTTGGTTATGTAATAACTGAATTCGTTTAGAAACCAGTGATTTACAACACTAATATTGTATACGGTACTAATATACATACAATTATAACATGAAATCCATCTTCAGTATCTCCTCTATCACATTTTGGTTTCTATCCAAACCAAAGTGTAATTTTGTTAAAACAATTAAATCATGTGTGCAAACAACATTTTGTCAAGAAGCTTCTAATATATAGCTAACGGTCTTTGTAAATATAGAATTGTAGTAAGAGTAGGCCTACTGTGTATGAAATTGTCTTGAACACACTGTTCAAATTGACAGAGAAAATATGTGTGTGTGGGGTGGGTGGGGGGGGGGGGGGGTTAGTTGCTGTTTTGTTTTGTGTTCATTTGAAACATATTTACATTGCCATGTATAATCAAATCCATTTTTACATAGTAATTCCTTGACATGATACATCTAATTTAATTTACGATGCAGTTTACGCTGAAGCAAATCGATGTATTCAGTGTAACATACTTATATAATATAGATTTTATCAAGAGCAACCAGTATTTAACGATACATACGTGCTATCATTTGGGGAAATTGTCCAAGTTCATAATAAATCACAACACTAGTTGTAGAGCACTCTTTTCAAAAATTGAATATGAATTAAGCTCAATGTCGTCATTCATTATACTTATCACAAATTGGTAATTTAGCATTAATTCGTTCATTTCTTTAATTACAAAACAAATATAGCTTTTTCTGGACTGATTGGCAAGTACTTTTGAAGAATATGTAGACCAAGAAAGCAAAATCTATCAACAGTTTCTTTTGGTAATCCATTAAACGCCACTGTTCGTTCAAATGTAACTGCTTACTATTTCTAAAAGTATAATTTTAGTTTTATTAGTATTCACATTACTATTCCGTTTATTTGTGTAAAGACTCCAAACATTTAGTGTCTGTTGTATCTGTGTTAGACCTGGGGCCCATTTCACTAAACATCGTAAGTTTACGTCTGCTACTAGCACTTATACCGGTCGTGTGTTTGGCGTCTTATTTCACGCAGAGATTTACACCATTACCGTGAAGCTGAAGTAATTTAAAGACAAAAGCAAATGAAGTATGTGTTCTTCTAACTATATTTGTTGAACTATAATAGTATTAAGAATTGTGGTTTAGTCGTAGATTTACGTTTACATGGAAAACTAGGCTTACGGTGTTTTGTGAAATTGGGCCCTGGGCTTTTTGAAAAAAAGAACTGTATTGTTCGCATATGGCAGAAAACCGTGTACAAACGAAGAAATTGACAAACTTTTTTTTCAGACTTTTTGATAGCCAGAGGTGACAAAAGTACGACGTCCACTTATTTTGGTGTTTGGAATCTTGAACATGTAATAATGTCATTCTGTTTGTCATGATGCGCAAAAGCTAGTCAGATGACCGTTTTTCTATTCTACTTGGCTGAACAAAACCGCAGTCTAGAGCAAAACCAGATGGGTCATATGGCAGATATTTATGACTATCATTTCATTTATACTTATTTTCGTGCCTATATCCAAATTAAAGTTCAAGCACGCCATCCTAGACAAACACCCCAGCTTAGTTGTTAGTGAAAGGTCAGCGTAGTGACCTTACACCTACCCATGGAGTCGTTAAACTCGTTCTGCTTGAGATCCAGTGAGGACTACTACACCATCGAGGCCGGTAATGATTGTATCGACTCACCTGAGACATTACGCTTTTCTTTGTATTGTAACTAAACATTCTGAGAGTACTGATAAAGCAATACATTTCGTATCAAGGGCCATAGCTCTGTCAAAAACGGGTAAATCGCATATGAAAATCAAACTTGATCTGTTACAGTGCATGTTAAAGCTATATTCAGTATCTTGAGGTATTGAAAACAAAAAGTCCGAAAAACAAATGTTCGTATTTCCTACGTCCAAAGGCCACAACTCTGTCAAAAACTGGTAAATCGCTGTGAAAATCAAACTTGATCTGTTACAGTGCATGTTAAAGCTATATTCAGTATCTTGAGGTATTGAAAACAAAAAGTCCGAAAAACAAATGTTCGTATCTCCTACGTCCAAAGGCCACAACTCTGTCAAAAACTGGTAAATCGCTGTGAAAATCAAACTTGATCTATAACAGTACAGTACATGATAAAGCTATACACATCATTTCAGCTCAATATCTAGAGGCACAGTAGAAAAAAATAAATCTGGAAAACTATGTGGGACAGACGGACGGACAGACATACAGACGGACAATAACTTCCGACTGGGTCAAAGTTCGAGGTGCGCTGAACTTTTAATAGAGAAGTGAACACCACAAGTCCTGTGATTGGTGATAAATGTGAGTGTGTTGGGTGTAAAAAAAAAGAAAAAAGTTTCATCTGGGCAAAAAATGTATGCAATTTCATTTCATCTAGTACCACTGTGTCAGTTAGCCTTGTGCTTTGGACACGTTTGAGTAGTACGTTTTAGAAGATGCTTTTAAATGGGTAAAAGGAAGAAAAAGAGAAAAGTTCATGTTCGGGCAGTAGTGACAATAGCAACAACAGTGACGCTAAGTTGGTGAGTAGTGTTCTTAACGAAACAAACACTGTTACACGGAGCCACGAACATGCAGTCTTCTTCTCCGTTAAACGCTTCAATTCCACAACTAGCAACGTCAACACCCGCAATGAACAGTCAACAATATATGCAAATGTTGAATTCTCCTCTGTTACCTTCACCTGTAAGTCAGAATGATGTGCATAACATTACCCCATCCTGGGCAATCACACTTGCAAACTCTATCCGTGCAGTAGACCAAAAATTGGACGATGTCTAAAAAAAAACCTGCAAAGGTTAGAAAGTGTGGAGGCGAAAATAGCCGATTTTGAAAAAGAGCTTTGTAATATAAGAGTCCAATTTTGTGCGGAACTAGGGTAGTCATCGACTCTATCCGTTATATCTCAAATGAGCAGATTCACCGCCAATTTTTTTCTTCTGATTTACTTTAAGAGTGAGGGGTGGTAGTATTTATATCTGTGGTGTTTATGTCGATTGTATCAATCAATCAATCAATCAATGAAGTTTTAGCTTCATATTTTACTATTGTACTCCACTAACGAAGGCTGGCTATATACACAGCAAAATGTATATAGGCGGTAAATAAGTATTTGATTGATCCATATTACCGAACCATATGGAACAGGAGGAATACATACTAAGTACTGTACGAAGACGAAGAGCGCGTGGTCTGAACAGGTGGGGGGGGGGGGGGGGGGGGGGGGGGGGTGTGTGTGTGGTGATTGTATATCCAAAGGCAAAAGTTATTGTGGCATGGATTGTTTGGAGTAATAAATTTGTGAATGAATTTATGGATGTAAACCAGAGAAAATGTGCATGCAACAGCTCAAAGAAATGCAACCAAGCAGTTGTTGCAGCGATTGCATGCTTTGTGCAAGAAACATGGAATATTCGGGAGAAATCATGTCCAGTGTTCAACATAAAAAGCTAGACGTTCAGTCGCAAATCATTGTCACTCTGTGCAGCCTTCAGAAGTCCAAAAGTCGGAAAAACACCATTAGTGAACTGTTTGATGCAATTTTGTCATGCCACGCCTAAGTGAAAATGACAGATGGCGAGTCATAGGGATGCTTGAATCTGGGATCTCGCTGCGTGATGTCGCACATCAATTCAATGTCCACAGAAACACCATATGACACTTAAGGCAACGATATCAACAATGGATGAAATGAAGCGACGCTTGCGACGTCTTCCAAATGCCTCAACAACACTGCAGGAACTCCGGCTGATCCTTCCTCAGATCTGGAATGGCATTCCCAGGAACTTTCTTCAGCGTTTAGTGGCCTCAATGAGACGACGGTGCCAGGCCTGTATCAATGCTCAAGGTGGACACACTCGCTAATGACTGTGTGAACTTCGCTCTGGACCCCCTCTAGTGATGTGGCTCATTTGCATATGGCAGGTGCGTCCATTTCATGGACTGTTGCTCGTTTCCATACCTTCTGACATTTCTCTTTCCATGTTATAACGTTTCATTCAATTATCTTTGTCTTTTGTGTGTCACAATAACTTTTGCCTTTTAGTATATATGAATCTAGCGTACCCGTTTGTGTACGTTTTCCCATAGACATATGAATAGCATAATATTACCCCTGCAGTACTAAAAAAAACACCCCAAAAAACCTAATAAAATAAATAAATAAATAAATAATTAAATAATAATAATAATAATAATAATACTAATAAAATTAATTAATTAATAAATATAAAAAAAATACAAATTATTAGCTGCTGAGGTACAGGTACAGACAGTACACAAACTAACAACAGGGCTTGAAATTAAAAAAATTTTCACCGATTACAATTTTGAGACTGCTTACGTAAATGTTTTAAAAAGTGAATTTTACCTCAAATAATATGTGAATAAAACGTTATTATTCTGTATGTAGTCAAATGCGCAAAATTATAAGGGGCAATAAAACTCCAAATATATATATATATATTTAATACCAGTAACGCTCTAAATTTATGTAATGTTTCTGTAACAACGGCCCAAACCCACCCCACCGCGACGTGATTTTACCAACATTATAATAATAATAATAATAATAATAATACAAAATTATTATTATTATTATTATTATTAGCCTACTACTACCTTTTTGGAGTGGAGGGGGCGGTGTTTTATCGGGGGTGGGGGGGGGGGGGGTGGCTATAAAAATGCAAGATTAACGTGCGTGCACACACACAAATGGCAGGCTGAATTTACCCCATCACGTAGAACTGGATTCGACTGGGTTAAGTTACAATTAAGCCTACCTTTGGGCGGAAAAACATGCGACAGTACACTTTTTTTTTTTTTACATTATACATTAAACCGAATGACCAGTTTGCAAATCAGTCAAAATAATTCGCAAACGTTGAGCGAAAAACGACTGGCTGGTCGTAGGCCACATTGGCGACACTGGGAAATATGTTTTTTCCTTTTTTTAATCATAATCATAATTTTTTTAAATTGTGAGTTCATGTTCCGACTGTTTATTATTTTATTTCAGTGTATTCGCCGTTATTTTGTCATGAAATAATAAATTTTTTAACTATTTGCCATGTATATAACCGTCCCTCATTTCCCAAGTCTCTATACACGGTGGTCGTTTATATAAAATTCAAGGATAGATTAAACGGCTGTCGTTTATATAGCCTCATCACCACGATTCGGTTTTGCCTTACGTTTTATGACTTTTCACAAAACGAGTTCCAAATTTTAAATCTGAAGCGTGTCTTGGAATTACCTCGATCGAATTAAAATGTTTTGGATGATACAATAACGAGGTTTGGTATACCAAATAAATGTAATTTTATTTATAATCCATATTTAGAGAAATACGGCCCACTAAATCCGTTACTGAGTGCCTTTAAAGCTGTATTACCCAATGTTACTAGCTAAATAACATGTTGGATTACAGATTGTAGGAATACATCCAATATACATATTGTATTCATCTGGATTAGAAGTAAGGCAAGAAAATAGATGTTCAGGTAATTATGTCATTTAAGAATAATTGTTTTAGTAATGAATAAAAAATAAATATGTGAAAGCTGGATGATAATTCCAGATATCACAAATATTTAAAACCTCCAACTACAGTAGGCTATAAATAAAATATAGTCAGGAATATTGGTGGCTGCCAATGGTTTTGATGGTCCATTATGAAAATCAGCATGCCGATGGATTTGAAATTCCCACACCTGGTAACTTGAAGATACCCACACCCAGCATACAAATTCAATGTCATATTAAAAAAAAAAAAGAAGATGATAATAATAATAATAATAATATTCCTGGAGATATTTATTATCAGTTGGGTCAGGTCAGAGTGATTAACGTGCTCATTCAAAACAAGCCCCTGCGCGTGCTGTAACCTCAAATTGAATTTTTATATTGATGCTGATCATCAACTTATTTGTTTGCATTACCATAGTTTGACAGCCAATAGCCGATGTATTTTTCATGCTGGGGTGTCGTTAAACATTCATTCATTCATCCATTCATTTTGTACAGAACTGTTTACAATATATATGCCTTATAATGTGTACATTATATTAGGTTGCACTGTAGAAACAAGTTTCAGTGGAGTTGTCAGTTATGTCAGAATACACCAGATCCTGGTTCTCATAAAAACACACGATTGGACACGTTTTGAAACATGTATGTTATCATTGTAGGTAGTACTAAACCAAATAACTTCCGACTGGGTCAAAGTTCGAGGTCCACCCAACTTTTGACAGAGAAGTGAACACCACATGTCCTGTGATTGGTGATAAATGTGAGTGTGTTGGTTGTAAAAACAAAGAATAGCTTCATCTGGGCAAAACATGTATGCAATTTTATTTCATCTAGTACCACTGTGTCAAGTAGCCTTGTGCTTGAAACATGTATGGGGTACCTATAAAAAGAAGTACTCGACTAGGTTAGTCATAGATGCTACCCGTTATTTTTACCCCTATTTTGTTATATTCATTTTAAGAGTGAGTGGTGGTAGTATTTATATCTGTGGTGTTTATGTCGATTGATACACTTTAACCACATGTTACTATTGTCGTCTATGGAATTTGATTTGGTAGTATACACTCTATAGTCCCCTCCGGTTGGACCGGCAGGGGACTAATAACATGACCCTGGTTGTTTGGGTTTTTTGGTCTTAATAATAGTTGCAGTCGCCGATACTATATTAGCCGTTATTGTCATGTCATGTCATAGGTGTTTACGTGCACATTCCGAGAAACTGTTGTAGCGCACGCCTGTCATGGGCACGGGTGCCGGCTCCTCTGTCCAGGACAGGAAAGGGTTGAGGCGGAGAGAGGGGACCACCCGTACTGACAGGTGCAAGAGAGTACCAGCAGTCCGATCGGGGTCGGTAACGTGCGGGGATGGTTTTGGTGCTATGGTAATTTTAAAAATAATATTTGCAATTATATTACTTTAACTGTTACTAGTTACATAACCACCACCAAATATTAATAAGACTCGGCAATCTCGGACGATTCTTATTGGCTATATATAGCATAATTAGTTGAAAATAAATATGTAATAGTTTCTGAAAGTGTTGCCATGTAGAATAATTTAGCATTTTGCTCACATATCAGCTTGTTTTTTTATGGTTGATACATAGCCGTAGGGCGAATAACAAACAGGTCTCTCATTTAACGTTGTTTAGCTGTCACAATAAAACTCCCCTTTATGACATCGCGAATGTTAGTACTTACCTATTTTAGACGAAGCCATTTGAATAAATGAATACTTATGTCTTGTTAATGAATGAGGAAATTAAGGCAAGTGGTTCAGAAACTCGAATCTTGGGGTTAAAAATAGGCAAAACAGAGAAAAGTATACATATGAACAAATAGAAGTAAATATGAAAGACTATTAGGCAAGTAGAAAACGAGGCTTCTGGCTCATTTACAGTATGCGACGCTACAAAAATTAAAGGGACACGCCCTAGTTGTTAACCATTACGCCGTTGTTTTTCGCTATTAAACCCATTTTCTCACAAATAAAATTGCACTTTACTTACATTTTATTATTTAGAATATACATTTCCATTCACCTGAAGTGTTTTTTGGTAATCCTGGTAATCCTGGTGTTTGTAATACCACAAAAAGCATTTTTCGTATCTCTTAAAAACCGTTGAGCAGACAAGGTCTAATGTATTTTTAGAGGGGATCTTCCCGTTTGAACGTCACAAACGTTCGTATACCACGTAGCTGTTATCATTTTGGTTCAGTTTGTTTTCTCGTGCACGGTTCGCGCAATCAACATCCGATTTGTTGTCGTTTGCTTGTCGTTCATTTGTGAGGTTTTTCTTCACAGTTCGTGAACATTTTCATAAACAATAAAATTCAGACAAGTAAGTATCTCAATACAAAACGTTACAAACCTTTAAAACCAATAATTTTGCAAAGTCTTACGATATCTGGAGAGGGGATACAACCTTGGGGGTGGGGGTGGGGGGTGGGGAGCACAAGCTATATTGTTACCTTTATTTAAATAGAGTAGGACACAAAAAAAACCCACCTCTGGTTCCTACACACTGTACTACTACTACTACTACTACTACTACTACCAACAATAATAAACGGTGCATCTAATTGCTATATTGTTACCTTTATTTAAATAGAGTAGGAAAAAAAAAAACTTACATTTTCGTCCTGGGGAGGGGAAGTGCCTCCCTACCTCTGGTTTCTACATACTGTACTACTACTACTACTACTACTGCTACCACCACCAATAATAAACGGTGCATCTAATTGCTAATAACAATAGCTTAGCCACTAGTACCCGGTGCCGAATAGCAAATGTAGGCTAATTGCGGTTTATATATAAAATGTATTATTTCAAACACTAGTGTAGTCAACATGGTCAGTGACGGACTATCATTGTCGTCTTATTCCGATTCAAGTATCATGATTGCTGCAGCAGCCACTTCCTCAACAGAAGCACCCATGTTGGTAAAGCAACTTCCTGTTCCAAACTCATTCCTTTCGCTGTCCAGGACAGAACAGTTGGAACATGCCCAGGAGAGGTGAAAGGAACGCACCCCAAGTCTGTGTGCACTCTGAGAAATTTGTCGTGACATAGACATTTCTGTGCTTCGAGCGACATCTACCGGTGACATCAGAATACTAACTTTCAAAATTATTTCAAGTAATTGGGTCACGGGGATTCCCATGGTATTTATCGATATAAAACCTGCTTTTTCACTCTATTTTATAAAAGCGTGAACTAAGTGTGTTACAGTGTTATTGATTAACCAAAATTATAATTAATTTTCGCGGGCTGAAACTAGGGCGTGCGACTTTAACCGTTTTCAAGGAGAGCATTTACAGACTCGGTGCGATGCGCGCATTAAAATAACTGATCGCTTGCGACTGTGCAGATGTTATTTAATTATTATAACAAAATAGTTAAATGCGTATTTATGATATTACACACTATGATATCACACATTTAACAAAAACATAATATGTGCGAAAAAAACCCGTTAACTATATCCGTCATAAGCGGGGGGAGGACAACATAAGAAATTCTCCCCCCCCCCCCCTTCATTTCAAAAGAAACAAATGCAGTAATCGCCTTTGTTTATATAGAATTAGCAACAGACCAACAAAAGATTAGTTAAGATTTTCTAAAACAATGTTTTTGTTGTGTCATGTATGTACCCCCTCCTCCTTAAAACCAGATCGACCGCAATGGTAATCTGTAGTAAAGATATTTATTGTCTGGTGGTAACAAACCATACCATCAATTGATTAAAATAATGCTTTACACGCTCTTTATTAAATTTCTACACAAATAATATGCTTGACAATAGCCTAATATACATGAATAATACATAAGTCGCACATGTACGACGTTCAAAACACAGCTCTATTAATTCTTAATTACGGTCGGAAGCAGTTGATGTAAATATCGCAAAAGCATGTCGCACCCTGTGTCAGTGAGCCTTTAGTAGAGCGAAACCGTCTATCAAACGCCCCCCCCCCCCCCCCCCCCCACACACACAATTTGAAGTCCCATTGCCATGGGCATAGATTGATAGGGAACAGCATAAGAAAACCCCCTTCTCCCTTGAGCCCTTAGTATAAATACAATTCAAATATAGCAATTTTTCCAGCGAAAACGACTATCCATTTTTTTTTAAAATAATACACGTCCCATAGTCCTGGGAATAGATCGGTGGAAATGCGTCCCCTCACTTTTCAGCTTGGGGGTGGCAACATAAGGAAAAAAATGCTCCCCCCCCCCCCCCCCCCCCCTTCATTTCAGAAGAAACAAATGCAGTAAACGCCTTTGCTTATTACAGTTATATAGAATTAGTAACAGGCCAACAATAAATTATTTTTCAAGATTTTTTAAAACAATGTTATGTTATATGTTATATATATATATATATATATATATATATATATGTTATTTAATTATTATAACAAAATAGTTAAATGCGTATATTATATTACACACTATGATATCACACATTTAACAAAAACATAATATGTGAGACCAACAATATGTATATTGTATATATATATATGTATATAGATAGATAGATAGATAGATACATACATACATACATACATACATAGAGCGCATCGTGGTTAGTCTCGCAATTTGCGGGCGATTCGGTGCCACAGGTTCGAGTCCCAGCAACGGCATGGAACAATTTGTGAGGCCAGAAAGGATTTAATTATCCCCTGTGCCAGTGCGTTAATAGCTATGTATGTAACAGTCAACCTCGACATACATACAATATATAGATATTCATACATCAATACATACTAGCCAGTGCCAGGTCTGCCCACTCTTTCGTGCATGTAAGCGGGATTGACCACGTAGATTGTAGGCCCCATGCAATGGGCAATGGGCAACTATATTTACGTGCCCCTATCTACAAAGGTTCAGGCACGCCCACTACGGAATTAGCCTCTGACTTCGCCAGTGACTGACTCCGGAGCAGGGGGGATCAAGCCGTTGGATCTATAGATTACGGCCTTAAGTACATTAGGAACAACCTTAACACCAATAGGGACGACAGTCAAACAGCATGCACTCAACCACATCAGCTCTACATAGGGTGCATTGGTCTAATAATAACATTGCACCTGCACACACATAAAATAAAATAATGGCCCAGCACAGTACTTAATAAGGAGTCGGGCAAAAGAAAACCGGCTCCATGTATACAATTGCTTACACCCAGGGGGAGTTGGACAAAAGAATACCAGCTCCCCCTACCCAATCCCAAATTCCTTACCGCTGGCGGAGGCACACTGGGCACTTGACGGAGAGAGATAAAGAAAAAAGACACCAAGAGGAATACAGCCTAAGACAAGAGATGGAACCCAAGGACCAGAGCACTACGGGCAGCCTTACCCCTGGTATATATACACAATTGCCACGAGTCTCCCCTGGGTTGTCATGCCACGAACTGAACAGTTCAGGCCCTTTTAAGGGCCCGACGGGCAACCTAGGGAGGCATACCAACTCCGGCCAGGTCATAATCGCTGAGCTACTCTCGGCCTACCAATATCCAAACCTATTCGTAGCTCCTAACCCTTTCCATTAGATCGACCATTCCAAATTGCGCCTAACTTCCTTCATCAAAAATGCGAACCCTTTCTCTTTGGACTAATCCTACGGGACATTCCAAATTCTATAGTACCCCCCCCCCCCCCCACTGCTACCGACCATGGTCGGGCTGCTGGTGCTCCCTTGCACCTGCCAGCGCAGGAAGTCCCTCCTCCACCCTCCATGTGCACGTTAATCACCAGTTCCAGTTCCATTCCCAGTCTGGAGCCCGCCATTTCAGCTTTGACTCGCAATGCGTCAAGACGTGGCAGCTTGCTCTCTCGACTCTCCCGCCACCCCCAACCCCCCCCCCCCCCCCGCCCCACCTGGGGGGACTTATGCAGTCCTATGTAATGTTGTTGGGAGTACCATGTTGCTTACACCGGGTCACGGGCAACCGTGACGTTGGTGTATAGCAACACGGACCCTTTGAAGAGGAGGAAACGAGCGGCTCAGGGGGGAACAAAGCTGGCGGCTCAAACGCTAGCGGCGGTCCCTTCTGCGTCGCCGCCCCCACGACCCCACTAAAGAAGACTTCACCGATTGTGGAGAAGACCACAACGGAGGTGACCTACGACGAGCTGGATACAGCGATGTACCAATCGTCGCCGTGGGTTCCTACTTCGACCCCCAACAGGGCGGCTCCGGTGCAGCGGTCAACTTTACTGACCGCTCCCGTTGAGGCCCACACCCCCGGATCCCTGTTGTTGGTGCGGCGGCGAAGAGGAAGGCAGAAACACCAGCCTCCCAGCCCGACAAGGAGAAGCCACCAGCTCGTGAGACTACCCCCCCCCCCCCCCCCCCCCCAGCCCAGTCAGAAGACCAGTGGAAACTCCAGGTCAGGAAGATCAAGGCCAGCTTCCGGCATTGCGTGCAGGGGGACGCGCCTGACCCGACGAAGCTGATGGGGAAGTTTCTCAACCAAGCCTGAGAACAGCTGACTGATGGAAGCCACTTTGAACTTCACACCATCAGGACCCAGTCAGGACACTCGGGACTCGTCTTAACCCTGCGGCGCCACGGCTACTACCGACAAACGATCCTGCTGCGAGAGATGGATAGCCAGACCATCCACAGGATTGCCAAGATAGTTGTCGGCGCTGCGTACGGGCAAGTCATCCCTGCACTGATGCAACGGAAGAGCGAAGTCCCGAACCTGTCCGCCACACCCCTCATCAGATCGCCGTAGACGTAACCTTAACTAGGACAGGCAACCTCATTTTTGGGCACGTTGGACTTTAAAAAGTTTGGGTTGTCATTCCAAATTTTATGTTTATGTTTTTTTAATAAACAGTCCAACAGAGTTTAATTTGATTGCCCGTCAAAATTGCTCAAATCATGTTAAAACCTTTTCGGCCGAACACTAACTTATTTTTGGGTTTAATTTTTTTTTTTTTTTTTCCAGCCATAAGCAAGTTAGGTCAGCAACTTTTGGCTTAGGTTTCAGTACCTACTTCTAAATTTTTATTGCAAATTCTGCCCACCTCAAACTTACCCCCCACCCCCACCCACGACTTAGTCACTGGCGAAAGTCAGAGATTAAGCCCGTCACAGGCGTGTGTGAAACCTTAGTGGTATATACACACGTTAAAATGTATCGGTTTCGGTTTCTGGAGCCCGCAACTAGATCGCAGTGAGGCTTGACGTGTCACCGTGCGCTCTCAACTCCTCCCCCCCCCCCCCCCAACCTGGGGGGACTTATGGCAAGCTTTGGAATGTTATTCGGAGTTCCGCGTTGCGTACACCGTGTCACAGTCGACCATGACTTTGGTGTACAGGGACGCGGATACCAAGAAGAGGAGCAGAAGAGGAGGAAGGAAGAAGGAACGTGCGCCAGGGCGGCTCAGGGGGTACCAAAGCGGGCGGCTCAACCGCCAGCGGCGGTCCCTTCTGCGTTGCCGCCTCCCACAACTCTGCCGAAGATGCCACTGGCCGAAATGACCTCGGACGCAACGAGAGACCTGCTGGACACCGCCATGGCCCAGTCGCCGCCGCCTCCAGTGACCCGACTCCCATGCCTGCTCCGGTGCAGCGGTTGACTATACAGACCGCTCCCGTTGAGCAGCATGTTGCTGTTGTTGGTACGACGGCAGCTGGAAAAAGGAAGGCAACATCACCTACAGTCCAGCCGAACCCCCTGCACGTGTGGACGAATGGCACTTAGCCATTGGGAAGCTGAAAACACAGTACCACAACTACGTGCAGGGAGACACCACAGATACTTCGAAGCTGAGGGCAGGTTCTTCAACCAGAACTGGAAGCCAACGCCAGATGGATGCCACTATGAGCTCTACACACTCAGGCTGCAGAACAACATGACGGGACTCATCGTAACCCACTGGCGCCAGAAGACGTACCGCCAAGCAATCCTATTGGCAGAGATGGATAGCCACACCATCCATAGGATTGTCGAGACGATCTGCGGCGCCGGCTACGAAGTCGCCATTAAGGACTTGGCCACGAGGAGGCGCCTTGTCCCATCCCTGAGTGTGACACCGCTCCTCGGCTCGCCATAGGCGCAACCCTACCTAGGACAGGTAACCTCCTTTTTGGGCTCGTTGGACTTTAAAACTTTTGGACCGTCATTAAAAATTTGATGTTTATATTTTTGTAAATAGTCCAACACACTTTAATTTAATTGCCCGTCAAAATTGCTCAAATCACCTTAAAACCTTTTCGGCCGAGCACTCTTAATTTATTTTTGGGTTTAAACTTTTTTGTTCCAGACATGAGCAGGTTAGGTCAGCTACTTTTGGCTTAGGTCTCACTACTTACTTCTAAATTTGTATTGCACATTTCGCCCACCTCAAACTTACAACCCCCCCACCCCCACCCCCACCCCTCCTGGCCCGGACTTAAGTCACTGGCGAAAGTCGGATATTAAGCCTGTGACAGGCGTGTGTGAAACCTTAGTGGTATATACACACGTTAAAAAATATCCGCTTCGCTCCAGTCTGGAGCTCGACGCGGTAAGACGTTTCGCTTGTGCACACTGCACGTGCTTTCGTGTGCTCGACTTGGGGATCCTTCATTTTGTTGTTTTTGTCAGCGAAATGAAGTTTTCTACTGGGATGTATGCCGCCATTGGAACTGATTGAACACTGTAACGCTTCTCGTTTCGACAGCCTACACCACCAGGTTGGATTTTTTTTTTTTTTAGCGAGATTCCTTGCCTCTACATAATTTCTCCGGCTGACTATGTCGACTTGTTTTTTCGTGACTCGTATGACAGCCATTCTGCAGAACGCCACGGTTGTTCGCGTTTAGTCTCTACATGTCCGAGCCTGTCCTAGCAGCACTAGATTGACCGCCCCACTCTAAGAAGAAATAGGAAGTGGGGTCGGCCCCTACTACTCTTTTTTTAGACTTTACTTTGCTTTATACTGATACCATCTCGTATCCTCCAGAGTCGGGCCCGTCCGCACCACTATATCAACCCATGACGACTGGACTATACCCTAGTCTGATACTCTCTCTTGTTCAGACGGATCTGTCTTCTCAAGATCTGTATTTCAGCACAGCACTTCACTTCACCTTCAACGTCTAATGACTGTCAATCTAGGGGTTTAACTCGTTCACTATAGAATATGTTTAATCAACTGCTTACACATGCTAAGTTCTAATTTAAGGCTTATCATAAAATATGCATACACTAATCCATTTTACTACTTAAAATATATGATTATATCTTAAAATATATGTTTGTATTTACCTGTGTTGTTAATAATGGTGCTGTGCAGAACTTGATCAAATAGAAAACTTGCAATGCAGAAAACCACCTCTGTCTTGCTTGAACGTTTAAAAGTCTCTGACTCCAAAGAACACCAGGTAACAAAATAAACAATAGATGGGCTTACTATTGAACGACTACCTGGCCTGAACACTGAGTTGAGGGTGAACACAACCCAAGCTGACAATTCCAAAGACACAGGAAAACAATAGAAACAAAATAAGAGACAGCTTTGCACTATTAGAGTTAGAAAGAATAAAACATATGTAAACTGTTTTAAAATTGTAGTGTATGTGATATGCAATTTAAAACATCCGGTTACATATACATTTTTGCTGTGTTTATAGGCAGCCCTCGTTAGCGGAGGCCATATACACGGCCGTCGTATATATAGCCACTTCGTATATAAACACCGTCTAGTTCACATTATTCTTTAAAAATGTAGTAATTCCTATTCCAAGCCATTTGTAATTACTCATGGGGTTATGGCATATTTTATATAATAATAAATTTGACAAACTGAAAAATGAATGCGGTGTTTAGGTGTTTAGATTTTTCCGCGAACAACAAACGATAAATTTATCTGTACATGCAAAGGCCTAACTAGTCGAATCGTCGCCGTTTAAAATGCTTCTGTTGCTAAAATAAATTAATGTATAAGCTTATTATCATTCAGTACATGTTTATATATCTTTTTATAACTTATTTTCATTGTTTTTCTTTCAATTTACCCTACATCGCATAGGACGGTCAAGCGTTCTCGTTACACGAGCTTGGCAAATCGTTTTAACATTGCAGTTATTCGGGGGTTGGCCATCACGTGACTATAAAAATAATACGTCACACCTCTTCGCTCCAAATAGCCATTATTTTTGCCTGAATTATGGACATAATTCAATTATTTTTACAAAATATCAGTAATTAGTGGGTTATGGTAGTTATGTAGATGGTTAAATAAAATACTTTTAGCGAGAAATCAAATGTATATATTTTAAGATAATACTTTGTTAGGTCATTAATTAGGTCAACCAGTCGTGACAGAGCGCCTTTAAGTAGTAAATAAAGTATGGATCTTTAAAATTATTACTATTTATTTATTTTATTGCTATTATTATTATTTGTGTAGCCATTACGTAATCATTGCGATGTCTTGTCTGTGTTTTGAGTTTTCTTTTATCAAACCTGCTGTCTAATTATCGAACACATAGAAAACTTTATTGCGTCACTTTTTTTTTTCTGTTTCCTTTATTCTTTATTTTTTCAATAATATTTATTTCTGTTCATATTTAAATTGCAAAAATATATTACTGTCGTAATATGTATGTATTTTGGAGAAGGCCTAGTAAGTTGTGTAACTTGTGCCTAATCCATTTGTTCTTTAAAAAAACAATAAAATATGTTTCAATCAATCACAACTATTGCAAATAAAATAAAAATAATTAAATTTTGCTTTAAACTTTAAAGACTACACCTTCAACTATATGTCCATAAATGATTCTATATAATATATATACAATATAATTTTATCTACTAGTAGGAAATACATTTTTATTGGAGAATCTTTATCACAAACAGATGCTCACTAATAACTCTGATATAGCACCTTTAAGTGGTTGCAAGATTGTGTAAATATGCTGATCATAATTAATAACTTATGCTGCAATTGCAGTTTTAAAGTAAAACTGTGTTTAAAGATAAATGAAATTGACACATATCGATCAAAAATTTTATACTCTGTTCGAATAAAGTACACAAATCACCTGTTTAATGACATCTTTCTTTTAATTTCATGAGTAAACACCACCTTGTACATCAATGAGAGTCCAAACAAGTAAATGCTAAATTGGGTAGAGTATCATTAATAGATATTAACAAAATATTTACTTGTCAGTTTAATATGAAAGAAATAATAGACGAAAATCAGTTTTATTCTATTTCCGACACTACTTTAGTTTAACGTGCTCATATACCACTTGGGTTTCGAACACGCCCATCCAGAGTCCAACCTCCGATAAGATCAGGATTGGGGGGTGGGGGGGGGGGGGGGGGGGTGTAGAGTTGAAAATGGGCAGAATTTTTAAAATAGCAATTAGTAAAAAAGTTAATAGAATTTTAAAAAAATAATAAAATAAAAAGTTACAAGCCAAAAATAAAAAGAATTGACTGCTCGGCCGAACATTTATATCATTTGGAGCATTTTAGAAGGATAGTCCAAAAATAAATAAGAGAAAGAAGAGAGGATCGGACTATTTAATATTATTAAAAAGGAAAGTAATTTCGACATCAAATTTTGAACAGTCTAAAAGTTTAAAGTCCGATCTATATGTCCATGTGAGTGGTCTAGTACATGCTTATAGTAATGATGTGATAATTAAATTAACCTTTGAATTATAATTATATTTGATTTGAGTCTGAATTGAAATGTATGTGTTAAATGTACATTAGTAATATAATATTGAAGTAAATTGTACTTAACCTGGAAAATGTAACTGATTTTATGTTCTTTTGTTATTCCAGGGTCGTTATAGAGATATATATTTGTGTTAATGTATGTTTTACATGTACATCGGGATCTTCACATCCCTTCAGGTGATCCCCGAATAAAGATCTTTAAACCCCAGCTGAAGTCTTCTGTGCTATATACAGAACCTTCGGTAACATATATAGGCGGGTAAATAAGTATTTGATTGATCCATATTGCTGAACCACTTGGAACAAGAAGAATACATACAAACAGGGGAATGGGGGTTAAATATGAATCTAGTGGACCCTTTTGTGTACCTACCCAGTGTTTCTGCCGGAAAGAATTTTTTGGGTATGGCGCTGTGGAATTAAATATTTACAATGTGTTTGCTGAATGCAACAGCAGTCGATAGGGGATATAGGGGCCCTCCCCCAGAAATAATATGGGTTAGGTGTAGGGTAAGGGTTATGAAAATCACACAGTAAGAATAAAGAGTCATTAATTTTGTCACGGTTAACTTTAAAAAATTTAATTTGCAATAAAATTTGGGTATGGCGCCATACCCATTTTACCCTGTTACCGTATATGAATAGCGTAATATTGCTCCTGCAGTACTATAATAATAATAAATATTATTATTATTATTATTATTATTATTATTATTGAATGAATGAATGAATGTTTAACGACACCCCAGCACGAAAAATACATCGGCTATTGGGTGTCAAACTATGGTAATGCAAACAAATAAAGCGATGATCAACATCAATATAAAAATTCAAGACAAACAAAAACAGTGTAAAGAACTGTGCAAAAACACAAATATCACAGAATTTTACGGATACTGAATTTTACTCAAAACTTCAATTTTGTGCTGTATTGGCCATTCTCAAAGAGAATGTTACACCCCTGCACCACGGTGGGGTTACAGCACACGCAGGGGAATGAATGAATACATATAAATAAATAAAATTATCAGCTTCTGAGATTATCTGAAAAATAAAATAAATACACACCAACTACGGACAGTACACAAACTAACAGCGGGGACTTATAACTGAAAACAGTCGGAAGGAAACGTGTTATCTGTTTTCGAACCGTCAATGTACCATTATTGTTACAGACAAGCATAATTAATAACGATGATTCGATAACAGTACTAACAGTTGAGCTAGTTTCGCAGTTCGGTACGGTTAGAGGACATTATGTTGTGTATTAACAATGTTTTTTGTCTGTGCAGGCACATAACCCATCTCCCCTGTACAAGCAATTTTTTTTTTTGTGATACATTTTTCGGGGAACGACCTCTCACCGTAAACTTCGCTGGCCTCCGTGTAGACCTCCTCCCCATGCTAAAATCCCTGCACACGCGTCTGCAGTGGTACTGTGTACGGAACTCCGTACCCAAAACCCAAACAAACAAAAAACAAACAACAAACAAATTAAACAACAAAATAACCCTCGCTCCCCCCTCATCTCCCCCCCCCCCAAAAAAAAAAATCGCTTGTTCAATCCCCTGCTTAAAGGAGGGGACAATTAAGGCATTTGGCCTGGTATACATATTCAACGATATATAGTGCACATTATTGCTTAATCTCAACAAGTATAATCGTATAGTTAATTAATAAAACGGTTAAATGCTATTATATATAAAGGGCGCAACCATTTTGTACCATCCCAGTGAATACGCCCTCTGGCGAGCTGGTGGTTACGTAATGCCTAACGTGTCACGTCAGGAATTGACTCCTCCGTACGGCATGATTGACAACCGCGCTGGGCCAATCATGTTTTGCGGTTCAAAAACCGCGGGCCCAAATTTGCTTGGACGCCATTAGGTTAGACAACATAATTTGTTTCGATGTGTAACGTTTTTGTATAGTTAGCATTAAAATTAGTTAAAATAATTGTCACCTCCAACTGAATTATAATCATAGTAAACATATACTTCTGCTGACAAGTGTTAACAGCGATGACAACTGCGGAACCTACGATTGACGTAAAATCAGTGTTTTCCTGCGAAACCGTCACATGGTATTGAAAGTGAAGTTTTGCCGAAATCCATCAAAATTCAACTGATATATAAATTCTACGAAGGTAAGAGTTTATGAATCACTTTCCCTCCAATGTAATGGAATTTACTGACTCATTTAATCAGTCTTCGATGTATATATTGTCGTTAAGAATCATTCAGTTAATTTAGGCGTAAGTTAGGTTTAGGGTTAGGGATAGTATTAACAAGCATGATGGAACGTTTGGAAGTCTTAGCCTTTTTTCTTTTTGTTTGCATGTGTGTAGGCGTGAGTCTGTGTATGTGCTTTTGTGTGTGTGGGAGGAGGGGGAGTGAGGGAGTAACCTATATATGGTTGTGAGCTTTAGGGGGATACCTAGTAAGGAAGTATTGTCTGGAAAGTTATAAATTAGGCAAATTTTATGGAGGGACCCTGAAATGTTTTGAAGCAAAAAAAAAAAAAAAAAAAAAAATAATTGTGATTTTTTGCAATCGGAACAGATCTGCCGGTTACGGTTTCTCGGTTTTATTCGATTTAAGCCAGTGCATCACGACTAGTATATCAAAGGCTGTGGTATGTGCTATTCTGTCTGTTAGGTGGTGTATATATATAAAAGATAGCTGGCTACTAATGTAACAGGTTTGCAATCTAAACTATACATGTCAAAAGTACAAAATGTTTGACATCCAATAGCTGATGATTAATAATTCAATGTGCTCTAGTTGTGTCTTTAAACAAAACAAACTTTAACTTATCCATTAGTCCCCCTCCACCCCACCCCTCAATTAAAACAACCCAATTTTACCATAATATATATTAAAACCTAACAGCAGATCAATTACCAATCTTGGGTAATTTATAATAAATACTGGCAAGACATTTTAATCCTTTATTGTTGTCCTTAGAATTCTCAACTTAATGGTTTCTGCCAGAGGGTACTGAGGTTAAATTTATGTACCCTAAAATCTTGGAAATTAATAGATATATGTTTTAATGTCTAGATAAATGATAGTAAAAGAACTGCTGTTTATAAATGGTCATGTGCTTGAAATGTAATGTCCTAACCCTAATTTCAAAACATTTCAAACCCATAACCACCTAGATGAGGCACTTACATCTGTTTTGTTTTTATTACCTACCCTAAATATGATTTTCTTTTGGAGACAGTAGTTTTGTTTTTCATCATTATTTTATACCCCAAATTTTAGCAAAGTATAGGCATTTTTCTTCTTCCACATGTAGCTTTGTGCAACTTTCTAATAGAAATCAAACAACATCATCAGAGTTAAATACATTGTTCACTACTTTTCTTAAAGCCGCACACCCTAGTTCCATCCAGCGAAAATAAATTATAATTTGGTTAATCTACAAACCTGTAACACACTTAGATCACGTTTTTATCAAATGGAGTGAAAAAGCTGGTTTTATATCGATAAATACCATGGGAATCCCCATGTCCCAATTGCTTGAAATAATTTTGAAAGTTTGTATTCTGATGTCACCGGTAGATTTCGCTCGAAGCACGACAATGCCTACGTCACGACAAATTTCACAGACTTGGGTTGCGTTCTTTTCACCTCTCCTGGACATGTTCCAACTGTTCTGTCCTGGTTGTATCCCCTCTCCAGATATCGTAGGACTTAGCAAAATTATTGGTTTTAAGGGTTTGTAACATTTTGTATTGAGATACTTACTTGTCTGAACTTTATTGTTACTGAAAATGTTCACGAACTGTGAAGAAAAATCTCACAAATGAACAACAACAAATTATGTTGATCGCGCGAACCGTGCACGAGAAAACAAACCGAACCAAAATGATAACGGTCACGTGGTATACCAACGTCTGTGACAATGAAATGGAAATATCCCGTCTAAAAATAGATTAGATCTTGTTTGCTCAACGTTTTTTTCTCAAACGTGCGCCCGTTTTTTAGAAATAGGAAAAATGCATTTTGTGGTATTACAAACACCAGGATTACCAGGATTACCAAAAAACACTTCAGGTGAATGGAAATGTATATTCTAAATAATAAACGGTAAATAAAGTGCAATTTTATTTGTGAAAAAATGGGTTTAATAGCCGTAACTAGGGTGTGTCCCTTTAATTTACTGCTATACTTTGTAATTTTATACTTTGTTTAGTCACATTGATTTTGTTTCCTGTTAAAAAATTTTTTTCCTAAAATTAAATTAAACGATATGAAATTAAGTTACAGACTAATATACTTCTTCAAATGGATGTGAAATACTTAACATGTTTGTTTTTATATATTTCAGCAACTGGACCAATGAATGTGGAGTCATTGATTAGATGTCGAAAATGAGATTGTGAAGACAAACTATTAAACAAATTACATTGCATCTTGATATATAGAACAGAATGATAGAAATAATAGAACAGTTTCAACTGATATGTGAAAGAAAAACTGAGGCAGGGGGTGAAATGCTGCTGAAAATTAAACACTTTCAACAATTTCATTTAATACAATATATATATATATATTTTTTTTTTGTGTTTGACATATTGCTGCTAAGGAGTAATTCAGACTTCCAAGACTTGAGATTCAGTTTGACACCACCCATCAAATGGTAATCCTTAACTGCTCAGTTGACTACAAGTTCCGAGGATAATGATTTGGAGATGGATGCCACAGAAAGATATATTTTTGAATAAATATATTTACCTGTACCAGATTGTATGGCGATTAATATGTAAAGACCCTCTCTTTGAGAAAAAAGAAAATGTTAGGAAGTATTCTCATAATAAATATTAAACAAATTGTGCGAACTGCAATCTTTGGTTTAATTTTATGTTATATATATATATAATTTTGCCTCTTTATATATAAATATATATATATATATATAAATATATATATATATATTTTTAATTAAATTTTTATTTTGTATTATTATTATTGTTCTGTAGGCATGGGTTGTCTTATAATATTTATTACTATTTTTTATTTGCCTATGCCTCTAGAACAGATAAAGCTTTGTGAGTATATTTTGTGTGATAGTAGAATAACTAATGGGCGGGTTGTGTGAGATATGGGGGGGGGGGGGGGGGGGGGATGCAGAAGCTTCAAGTTTGATTTTCAACAGTTGTTACCACAGTTGTGAATATATAACGGTCACGTTATAGTTATTTCAAATTACTGTACACTATATTAATCAATATACATATTTACATGCATAGGAATGCTGATGCACAGTAAAACAGAGTTAACATGATTAATTTAAGTTTTCCATAATGTATTATAGATTCTGAAGTCATACATACACATTGTACATTATAATCATATTAATCATTGGAAAATATGTTGGCTTTGAGGGTGTACTTTTAATATGTTGAGATTATATGGTGCCACAAATTGGGAGATGTATCTTGCTGCCAAGAAAAATTAAAATAATTCCCGTAACTGATGACTTTTATAATATTCCAAGGAATATGCACACTTTAACAGCAATTCGTGGTATTTTCAAACCAAAAAGTACGAAAAACTAAGTATTCTGAAGAAAAAGTAGGAAAAATAGGACAAAAACCAAAAAGTACGAAAAAGTAGCTGGACAGTCTGTAACATATTTGCCAATTAAGCCAGTACAACAGTGCTTAAATAAATTATAAACTCATGTGTTGTGGCAACAACTGTTGGGAATCAAACTTGAAGCTTCTGCACCCCCCCCCCCCCCCCCCCCCCCTCTCACACATTAGTTATCCTACTGTCACACAAAATGTACTCAAAAAGCTTTATCTGTTCTAGAGGCATAGGCAGATAAAAAATAGTAATAAATATAAGACAACCCATGCCTACAGAACAATAATAATAATACAAAATAAAAATTTAATTAAAAACATAAAGAGGCAAAATTATATTTTTAGAGAGAGAGAGAGAGAGAGCGAGCAAGGTTTCTGCCAGAGGGTAAAATGGGTATGGCTGATTCTTATCATTATTGTATGATTTTCTTACGCCTAACCCTAAATGTAACCCATTTTATTTGTGAAGGAGACCCCCCCATAGTCCCTGTTGACTGTGGTTGCATTCAATAACATAGACCGGCCTCGGTGGCGTCGTGGCAGGCCATCGGTCTACAGGCTGGTAGGTACTGGGTTCGGATCCCAGTCGAGGCATGGGATTTTTAATCCAGATACCGACTCCAAACCCTGAGTGAGTGCTCCGCAAGGCTCAATGGGTAGGTGTAAACCACTTGCACCGACCAGTGATCCATAACTGGTTCAACAAAGGCCATGGTTTGTGCTATCCTGCCTGTGGGAAGCGCAAATAAAAGATCCCTTGCTGCCTATCGGAAGAGTAGCCCATGTAGTGGCGACAGCAGGTTTCCTCTCAAAATCTGTGTGGTCCTGAACCATATGTCTGACGCCATATAACCGTAAATAAAATGTGTTGAGTGCGTCGTTAAATAAAACACTTCTTTCTTTCTTTCAATAACATAGCGCCATACACAAAAAATTATTTCTGGCAGAAACACTGTATATATATATATAAAACATAAAACTAAACCACAGATTGCAGTTCGCACAATTTGTTTAATATTTATTATGAGAATACTTTCTAACAAGAGGGTCTTTACGTATTAATCCCCATGCAATCTGGTACAGGTAAATATATCTATTCAAAAATGTATCTTTCTGTGGCATCCATCTCCAAATAATTATCCTCGAAACTGAACAATTAAGGATTACCATTTGATGGGTGGTGTCAAACTGAATCCCAAGTCATGGAAGTCCGAATTACTCCTTAGCAGCAATATGTCAAACACAATTATTTTTTTTAAATATTGTATTAAAAGAAATTGTTGAAAGTGTCCATTTGAAGAAGTACATTAGTCTGTAACTTAATTACATATCATTGTATTAATTTAAAGTTTAATTTAATTTTAGGAAAACATTTTTTTTAACAGGAAACAAAATCAATGTGACTAAACAAAGTATAAAATTAAAAAGTATAGCAGTAAATTAAGAAAAGTAGTGAACAATGTATTTAACGTTGATGATGTTATTTTGATTTCTATTAGAAAGTTGCACAAAGCTACATATAAGATGGCATGTGGAAGAAGACAAAATGCCTATGCTTTGCTAAAATTTGGGGTATAAAATAATGATGAAAAACAAAACTACTGTCTCCAAAAGAAAATCATATTTAGGGTAGGTAATAAAAACAAAACAGATGTAAGTGCCTCATCTAGGTGGTTATGGGTTTGAAATGTTTTGAAATTAGGGTTAGAACATATTTCAAGCACATGACCATTTATAAACAGCAGTTCTTTTACTATCATTTATCTGAACATTAAAAAATATATCTATTAATTTCCAAGATTTTATTATTATTATTATTTATTTTTTTTGGCTTCAAAACATTTCAGGGTCCCTACATAAAATTTGCCTAATTTATACCTTTCCAGACAATACTTCCTTATCCCCCTAAAGCTCACAACCATATAGGTTACTCCCTCACCCCCCCCCCCCCCCCCCCCCCCCCCCCCCCCCCACCACAAAAGAACATACACAGACTCACGCCTACACACATGCAAACAAAAAGGAAAAGAAAAAATGCTAAGACTTTCAAACGTTCCAGCATGCTTGTTAAGAAGTATGGCGATCTCGCCCCATGTCGATCTCGCCCTGGCGAAGTCGCCCCGGGCGAGTTCGCCAGGACTTATTTTCATCGTTAGGCGAAGTTATCATACATATTAGACTTGCTAGAAGACATATATTACAACATATATTATAGTATATATCTACTGTCATTATTAGCATGTTTTTGTGCCAAAACTACAGGGTTATACCACTTATACTACTAGTTTTGTGTTGGGACACGCTGTGGCGAGATCGCCATATTTACTTCCGTGTTGCATGTCAGTTTAGCGAAGTCGCCAGTACATTATAACTCAACAATATTCAAGTTACAAGCTGTTTTATGTTTACTTCATTAAGTAAATACATGTGCAGTAGTCATGGTTTGATTTTCTTCTTGTAAAATGTAATACATTGGTAGTTTACATTTCTGACGATTTCACTTGCAAGCCGGGGCGAGATCGCTAGGATTTTTCTTGTTTAAGTTTATAGTTTATTATAATAAATACACGTAAAGTACACATTTATGGTTCCTTTCATCATGTAATGTAAAAAAAATTAAGTTTACATTTCTTATTATTTCACTTTTTCAGGCTGTGGCGAGATCGCCAGGATTTTCTCAGTGTAGCATTTTTATGTTTGGTGAAGTTGTCACACGTTACTACGCAACTATTTGTCGTAAGTGCACACTTTGATGTTCAATTTAGTATAATAAATATATGAACAAGACAACATTCATTTATTGTTTTGTTTTTATTGTGTAATGTGCAATTTTTTAATAATAAATACATAAACAGTACTTACTTGTTTGTTTTCTTGTATAATGTGGTATATTCGCAATTATTAGTTCTGTCCATTCCACTTCAACAAGCTGTGCCAAATCACTATGATTTTATTGAGTGATGCATATTCGTTTGAGCACATTGAATTATTAATCATCAGCTATTGGATGTCAAACATTTTGTACTTTTCACATGTATAGTTTAGATTGCAAACCTGTTACATTAGTAGCCAGCTATCTTTTATATATATACACCACCTAACAGACAGAATAGCACATACCACAGCCTTTGATATACTAGTCGTGATGCACTGGCTTAAATCGAATCAAACCGAGAAACCGTAACCGGCAGATCTGTTCCGATTGCAAAAAATCACAATTATTATTATTGTTATTTTTTTTTTTTTGCTTCAAAACATTTCAGGGTCCCTACATAAAATTTGCCTAATTTATAACTTTCCAGACAATACTTCCTTACTAGGTATCCCCCTAAAGCTCACAACCATATATAGGTTACTCCCTCACTCCCCCTCCTCCCACACACACAAAAGCACATACACAGACTCACGCCTACACACATGCAAACAAAAAGAAAAAAGGCTAAGACTTCCAAACGTTCCATCATGCTATCACTAACCCTAAACCTAACTTACGCCTAAATTAACTGAATGCTGGAACGATCGGAAGTCTTACCAAAACTTTTATTTTGGCCATTCGTCTGACTGTGTATTGTTTAACGACGGATTCTTAACGACAATATATACATCGAAGACTGATTAAATGAGTCAGTAAATTCCATTACATTGGAGGGAAAGTGATTCTTAAAATCTTACCTTCGTAGAATTTATATATCAGTTGAATTTTGATGGATTCGGCAAAACTTCACTTTCAATACCATGTGACGGTTTCGCAGGAAAACACTGATTTTACGTCAGTCGTAGGCTCCGCATAGTTGTCATCGCTATTAACACTTGTCAGCAGAAGTATATGTTTACTATGATTATAATTCAGTTGGAGGAGACAATTATTTTAACTAATTTTAATGCTAACTATACAAAAACGTTACACATTGAAAAAAAAGTATGTTGTCTAACGTAATGGCGTCCAAGCAAATTTGGGCCCGCGGTTTTTGAACCGCGAAACATGATTGGTCCAGAGCGGTTGTCAATCACGCCGTACGGAGGGGTCAATTAGTCTGCGAACTGAAGAAACAAAATATACCTGATTTTTGCGGATGCATCGCAATGTCCTGTAATAATATCCGCCCTAGTAAACCAGCACCAATTATATATTATTTTTCAATACAAAATAAATCACCATTGTCAAAGTGTTGAAATAACTGTATTATGTTTCGTACATAAATTAACCCACGTACTGAAACAATAATCGAAGTGTTTCTTGGTTTCTTTCCGTGGCCTGTACCTGTGGTTCCTGATTGGCAGGTGTATATTTAGACAGTCCCCCAGACACTGTGTCTAGACACTAAAAAGACGTGCCTCTTTTATGAAGATCACAGGGTACTCTGATGTCACCGGTAGAAGCACAACAATGCCTACGTCACGACAAATTTCACAGACTTGGGTGCGTTCGTTTCACCTCTCCTGGACATGTTCCAACTGTTCTGTCCTGGTTGTATCCCCTCTCCACATATCGTAAGCAAAATTATTGGTTTTAAAGGAAACATGTCACGTAAACCATATTTGGCACCAACCATGTACAATTAATTATAAATTGAATCACCTAAAAAAATTTTTTATAAAAAATTAATTACTTAAAATATCTCCATAAAAGAACCCCATATACGAGCTCTTAGCGGAAATTGCCGATCTTTAATGAGCAGGGCAATCACGAGGTCCGTGACGTCAGAGACGCGTCGCTTGATCTGAAGCCTTACACTTAAAAGCATTAGTCCGTACCACTCATAAAGAATCTAAGACTTGCACAGCTTACCAAAACAATGAGTGTTCGTTCGCAAAACGTTTTGCCGTATCAATATGAGCTGTTAGTAAATGAAGAAAGACACACATTTACTTACAACAGTGATACTGAAGAAAAAACGGATAGCGAGTCGGAGGGTGGAGAAACTGATGGTGCCAGACCAGACCGGTCGACCAATTTACAGCCCGGAGCCCGAAAGTAACCCGGAGACAAAACCAAAACTCGGATGCTAATGCCGAGGTGTATACTGTTCATATTTAGCATAAAGATACACCTCGATATGATGTATTTAAATATGTAAAAAATATAAATGTAGGACAAACATTTTTGGGTTTGTTTTTTTATAGAAAATATCGCATTTTTTATGTTCGGGCTGTACATAATGAAATCTGTATGCACAGTGTAAACAAACGCTCTAATTTACGACAAGGCGCTTCACTTTCATTAACCTGGCTTGTAAAACAACATAAATGACTTGAGAGTATAATCAACTTTTAAACTAAATATATTTCTATTTGCATCAATAGAACGAAATGGGATTATAGTATTTTTCTCTCATAAAAAAAAGTAGCATATTATTAGGCCTATTGGTAGGGTGCGTTAGAGTAAAAACGACCACTCACGATACAAGTGATAATTTTCTTTTCTTTGGTACTACGTAATTGGTCAGTTTTGTAGTTTTAGATGGGAAAGTCTACTTAATCAAGGGTTTTACAGCATTATTTACAGTAATGAAGCAGGGCGGCTGATAATGTACATTAACATTGTACTATAGTCGCGACAGGTTACGCCACAATACCCTGTGATCTTAAAAAAACTGGCACGTATTTTGTACGCATGTCTAGACCGTGGTAATCACTTACCTGGTCGATACCCTGCAATATACACCTGCCAATCAGGAATCACATGTGCAGGCCACGGAAAGAAAGGACCAATTAACTAAAACAACACTCCGATTCTCAAGTCAGCCCGTGGATGAAACATAATAGTTATTTCGACACCGACAGTAGTGGGGTTTTTTGTATTGAACTTCGTGTTGCTTTGGGGCTTCGGGCGATGAGGAACGTTTTTGTGACTTATTCAGCCCGAAGATTAAAAACATTATTTAAAATTATTATTGTTTTCTACACGTGTTTTAAAAACATATTTAAATACATCGTACTGAGATGTATCCTCATGCCAAATCCCATGTTTGTATATGCCATATTTAACTACTTATTGACGTTTCCTTCTTCGGACGGTGAATACAGATTTTGTTATGTAGGCCTACAGCCCTAACATGAAAAATCTTTTTTTTTTCCAAAAAAATAAATAAATAAAAAATTCTACATTTTTGTTTTAACATATATAAATACATCATGCTGAGGTGTATCTTTGTGCCAAATATGTACAATGTACACCTCGGCATTCGCAACCGAGTACTGTGTCTCCGGGTAACGTTCGGGCTCCGGGCTGTAATTAGGCGGACACCAAAGTACTATGCGGTGTTGGTGTCCAATCTTTTCTTTTGCGATAAAATACACGCGTCTTTCTTCGGATACAATCCTTTGGAAAACCATAAAAAGACAATCCCGATCGTTTAAACTGTTTATTTTTACACCCGAAGGCCGCGCAGTACGGCACTGTTGGACTGAAAAGATCGTAAGCCCCTTACTCCATATATAAACAGTTAACAACAATGGAAGAGTACAGCGGCTCTGACGTCACTTCCCTTTTTTCCGAACGCTCACGAAGAAATATGCATAAATCGTACTTTGATACTGGTTAGCGTAATTTCTTCATTTTAACTTAACTACACGTATTTTATTGTTATAAAGTTATTTGTATATTATTTTTATATCATTTTTCTTTTAAAATGAGCTATAATATGGTCTCGTGTCATGTTTCCTTTAAGGGTTTGTAACGTTTTGTATTGAGACACTTACTTGTCTGAACTTTATTGTTACTGAAAATGTTCACGAACTGTGAAGAAAAATCTCACAAATGAACAACAACAAATCGGATGTTGATTGCGCGAACCGTGCACGAGAAAACAAACCGAACCAACATGATAACGGTCACGTGATATACCAACGTCTGTGACATTAAAAATAGATTGGACCTCGCTTGCTTAACTGTTTTTTCTCCACAACACGTTTTGTGAAAAAATGCAAAAAATGCATTTCGTGGTTTTACAAACATCAGGATTGCCAAAAAGCACTTCAGGTGAATGGAAATGTGTATTCTAAATAATAAAATGTAAGTAAAGTGCAATTTTATTTGTGAAAAATGGGGTTTAATAGCGAAAAACAACGCCGTAATGGTTAACAAATAAACATAACTAGGGTGTGTCCCTTTAATGTAATTGTCATTTATAATCCATATTTAAAGAAATAAGGCCCACTAAATCTGTGATTGAGCGCATTTAAGGGAAACGTTTTTTTTTCATTTATATATCGTAACGGGTCCCTGTTTCGGTGAGGGACCCGTTTTGGTGCTTTCGTCGTTTGTGCTCAACAGTACGTACATTTGAAGATTTCTGACATCGTTGACTTTTGCATGGGGAAAGTAAACAAATGTCTGTCACATTCACAGAAATGTTCGTAAAAATAAGGTTAAAATCAGCAAAGAAAGCCAGAGCCGGGTTAAACAACTGCAGGGCCCGTAGCAAAACAGCATACGCCCCTACTACTGGCTAGTTACAAAAGTAAACGCCCCCCCCCCCCCCCCCCCCCCAACCCACGCCCACTATTATCATAGCTTTACATACAGCATAAACACACCTTAATGTTTGAACAATCAGTCAGATGTATTGTCGAAACAAAAGGAATCTTGCCAACAGTATTAAAAACCAGTGCAAATGCCATTAAACTATATGTATGCCCCGAAAACGTGGGTCAAAGTTTAGGCTAGTAGACAAGTGTGATTCAGGCTCAGATTAAGTTATATATCGCGCCTTCGAGATTTAATATGCGCAAAGTCTTTTATAATGGAAGTGGTGTCAACCGTTCTCAACAACTCGCATTCGATGCTCATCAACGTCAGCATATTTAAACGTTTTTCTCCCATCGTCGTTCTTTGTGCATTTTTTATGCGGCGCAATTTGGAAAACGAACGATCCCCCGTGCAGTTTGTAACCACCATACACAAATACATGCGTAGCATCATTTCAATATTAGGAACACATGATTGCATGTTGTGATCTCTGATGAGACGGTACATGAGCAGCTCCAATGCCTCGCCGCCTGTCATCGCCGTGTTGTCCTGATCATCAGCTGCAGCATCTAACTGAGAAGCACTCGGATCAGTTGTCGTAACCCGCTTGCCAAACTCCGTGTTGAGAAGTGCCACGAACTGTAGAAGTTCGTTTGCCAGACTGGCCTCCAAATCATTTGGATACTTGTTAATGAGAGCCATCGCCAATTTTGACCGTTGCTCCTCGGACATCGACCCTAAATTTCGCAAGAAGCCAAACTTGTTACTGATTTCCTCATATGCTTTCAAACGTTTCTTCAGTGCAGAAATCAAGCTGTCGATGATCACCAAGAACGTGCCGACTCGAAACTTGTTTGCAGCCGTTTCAGTTTTCTCCTCTTCAGATGACAATCCGAACTCATGATCATATTTACGGTTGCGTTTGCGCACCCTCTGTGTATCTTGCCGATATTCAGCAGAATTTGTTAATTCCTTGGCTTTTTGTTCAGTGTCTTCAAACGTAGGCCGAAGCTTCTGAACAAACACGATCAGTGACTTGTATAGAGCGCATGCAGTGTTTAAGTCTTGGTCCGCTGAATGCAGGCTAGCGCTGCACATCTGGAATCTCTCCAACACCTGATGCCACATTGCTGCAAGCCCACGTGCTTCTTGTCGACATTCACCTTTCTGATTTTCATCTGCAGCAATACTGTCGATGACGTTGTTTATTTGACTATAGCCCATGTACAGTGCTTTCAGTGCATCAGCTCGGGCTGACCATCGTGTGTCAGACATGCGCTTTAAACACGGTAGTTTGTTCTCAGACAATGCATCAGTTAGTAGAGACCAACGGTACGTCGATGCAGAGAAAAATACATATAAACGCTGTATGAAATCAAAGAACATGGTTGCCTGTTCGCAACATGAGGCTGTGAACTGACCCACCAAATTGAGTGAGTGTCCAGCACATGGCACATACTCTGCTAATGGATTTAGCTTTCGAGCATGCGCCTGCATTCCACTGTACCTGCCAGACATGTTGCTGGCGTTGTCATATGACTGTCCACGACAGTCACTCAGGCTGATGTTATGTTCAGCAAGAAAGTCACTCAGGTTCTGAGCAAGTTGCTCACCACTGTGCCCCTGCATATGTAAAAACTTGACGAATCGCTCTACAGGTCCTGATGGCAGTACGTATCGCAAAATAATTGTAAGCTGGTCTACGTGCGACAGATCGGGAGTAGAGTCAACAGACACGGAATAATGCTTGGCCTCTTTCACTTCATAAATAATTCGGTCGAGAACGCAAGTTCCCAAAGTTGATGAACTCGTCACACGTAGTTTTTGACAGATAGGATGTGGTTCCTTTGCCCTTACTGGAGTATCTTGTGATGTGCTGTTCAAGGAAAGGATCAAACTTGGACAACAACTCAATCAGGCCCAGATAGTTGCCATTATGAGGTGAACCCATTGTTTCGTCAGTACCACGGAATGCGAGACCTCTCTCTGCCAAAAACCGAATAATTTCTGAAAGGCGAACAAGTACTGCATGCCAGTAGTCACGTTCTGACTCAATTTGGCTAACTAATTGAGAGACAACACGATTTTCGCTGTCCTTGCGTGTAAGTATTACAATCATCGCTTGTCGTTGTGCAGCGCTAGTTTGGTGACGATGTATCAGATTGCTGGCATTCTTCCAGTCATTAAAGCCTTGCTTTGCAAAAACTGAGTGGCTTATGCACAAGAATAAAGAACGACTTTTGACAGTGTCGGGCAGTCTTCTCATTTTGGTACATTCGTGAGGAATTACAGAAGTCAGAATCCGCGTGCTGGCAATCAAGCAGATTTACTTTAGAAATCCTATATTCACGCACGTCATCAGTAATTACATGGTTGCCATTCACCAAGATCAGTAGAGTAAGAACCCGTGGACTGCAATGTTTGCCCAACCTCATAATCTGATCCACTCGTTTCAGTTTTCGTCGTTCTACTCATTTTAACAGCCATTGATGTGCCTTGCTGCTCCTGTTCGACTGTTTCAGTCGATATCAACTGACTATCGCCACTTGCTGAAGAAGACGGTTGTACTTCTGTAGTCTCAGAGGTTTCAGGGGCCGACCCGCAAGAGGTGGACCCGGCTCTTCGAAAGATATCCGTCATTTTCGGAAACAAAATCAGAAATTCTTTCTCTTTACTTTCTTTTTCTTCTTTTGCTTTCCGTTTCGAATACCCTGAAGCATGATGACATCGATAGCTATCTCTGCCAGATCCGCTCATGATACATCTGTATGCAAAGGCATCAAAATAAGTGTGTTTGTGTGCAAAGCGTCAGTTGCATAGATCAACTACAGTAGAAACATGCAATTTATTTGTGTCATTTAAGAATCGGTTAAAATAAGTTTAAGGAAAAGCAAAAATGAGAATTGATTCTCAAGCCCGCGTTGTAAATGTTTATTCTGATCGCCCCATGCAATTCTTTTTTCATTACCCCCTCGAAGACAGGAAACGTGAAACAGTGTCCTAGTCTACTAGTATAATGGCATTAATTACCCCGATATTATGTATGGGTTGTTTGTAAGATGTTAATAAAGAGTGAATGAGATTCGAATAATGACTTAAAACTGGTCAAATATGTGGGTTACTTTCCAGGAAATAAATTCAAAAATAAGGACTTGCGAAACCCCGATGTATCATTTTAATGCTAAATACTGATTAACAATAATAATAGTGCGCCATTAAAACAAGGTACATATAAAGAAAACCACAACACACCATATCCAGATATTAACACATATGCTCCAAAGCCACCAACGGTGTTGACTATAACGGGTCCAACAGTTACTATTTACCGTCAAGACACTCCCAATATACCACAAGGTGCCCCCAGGATACACCAAGACTCCAAAACTATATCTTACCATTGTAAAAATAAGATTTATTGTATTAAATATTTATTAGAAAATTGCTTAAGAAATATTTAGTTATTTTCACGTTTATTTGTAATAAATAGAGAGGTTTAGATGTCTTATGTGTACTTGTATGCCTACGTGTGGTGACCTACTTGAGTGTTTTACGTCATCATTTTTAGCGCGTCACGTGATATTTCTACAAGTTATACGTCGACATAAACGTGTGGCGCCGAGTTTACACGTATGTACAAACTTGTAGAAGAACTTTCTATTTGTATTAATCTGCATCTTAAATTATATTGTTTTAAAACTTGAATGTATATATAACTGTTTTACAGTTATTCTACAAAGAATAGTGTCGAATAAATCATTATAAATCGCTTGTGAAACAGTGGTGTAACCGAGTCTTTATTGGGGGGGGGGGGGGGGGGGGGGGGGGGGGGAGACCTTCGTCGGGGGGGGGGGGGGGGGGCAATCTAATTAAAATTAGCTCCACTATTACATGTGGATCTAACAGCAGCCAGTTGGAGCTCATGTCCACTAATCAAAATCTTACTTGCAGAATCATGCCAGTGATTTGAAAATAATTTGAAAATATTCCGAATTATCCTGAGGGTAAACGATGTTTCATGTGAATTACGAATGCCTTTGCATAATTAATTACAGAATAATCATTTTAAAATGCGTTGTTAGTGGACAAAATTTTTGACTAAATGTAGGTAGAACAACGAAAAATAAAAAAATAAATATGTGGTCAAACTTTTTATTTCAAGCAAAAATATGTACCATAAAATGTAAATTAATGAAAACCGGACGGAAAAATAGTTAGTGGTTAGAAAGTTATAGCCCTTTGAAGTTTGGCGTGCTGTGAAATATGTCTGCCAAATTTGAATCGCTTTTCTAAATTTGCCGGTTAAACTCAACTACTAATCACCATGTGCATATTTCACTTTAAAATCGATCTGAAACACGCCAAATATTATTTTGGAACATGTAAGTGTTCTTGAAGCCACTGGAAAACGGTAACATATACCATTATAATGTTAAAATGTTATCATGAACCCTAACATCGTTATAAACGTAAAATCGGAAAATAAGCAATACAAAGCGACGTTGTTTTCACAACTTAATATATTTAGTTAGCCTATCAGGACAATGCAACGATACCCCATTCATTTCCAACTTCTGTTAGGCATAAATAGTGAAACAATGTTACATAAAAAAAATAAAGGCAGTGCACGTGGGCAGTTGAATGAGCACGTGACGAAAGCTAGTGGCAGGGACTAGTCCATTGTAATACAATAGGGTAAAACAGTCTATTTAATGATAATGAAAATATTTTGAAGAAAAATAAAGTTGGTGGTGGGGGGAGGGGGTGACGGGTCTTTTGGGGGTGGTGGTGGTGGGGTTTTTTTTTTGGTTTTTTTGGTGGGGGAGTTCTTGATTTAAGCTGAGTAACAAAAAATACATTTGAAAAAAATATATAAAAGACTGAAAAATATATTTTTTTAAATGATAATAATACAAATGTGATTAATGATAGTGAAAATATTTCGAAAAACAAACAAGTTGTTGGGGGGTGGGTGAGTGACGTGTCTTCTTTTTTGAGGGTGGTGGTTTGGTGGGGGAGGTGTTGATAATAATAATAATAATAATAATAATGGAAATGTGATTATTGCATGCCACTGTATATATAGATAGAAAAAACGTGCGTGTTCGTCTGGGTTATATGTTTGTTTTTGTTCTTGTTGTTTTTTGGGCGGGGGGGGGGGGGGGGGGGTGTGTGTGTGTGTGTTTTGCCGATGGGGAGGGGTATTTTGTATTTTATTTTGGGGTGGGGTTGGTGTTGGTGTTGTTACTGGGGTGGTTTGGGGGTGGTGGTGGATTGGGCTATTTGTTTTTGTTTTATTTATGGTTATTTATTTTGATTTGCCTGCCAGTTATGCTTACTATCATGTGTACAACAATGTCTTCATTCTAACATGTTGGACATCTAGGCCCTACCTTTCTTGAAAAATCGACACGCAAGACCAACATTATAAACATGTTTATACAAATACTAATGTTACAGTGGTATACAGTTACTAGGTCGATGTTTTTAGAATAAATTATTTTTGCTGTTATTACAGCAAAATTTGCAATTTAGCATGTTTATAATACAATTTAATGTACATATAAAATTAATTTGAGGCATTGAAACGAAATATTTTGTAAAACAGGCGCCTGTGCAGGAAATTGTGTAGAGGTCAAGACTGTGGCTAGCAAAGGTTTTTGTGTGTGTTGGGGTGGGGATGGGGGTGGGGTCATGTTTCCTTGGAAAATACATGAAAAAAGAACATGCAATGTATAGCATGTGGGGGAGGGTACTGTGTGCTGATCGGAATATTACCTAAAATATCTTTTTAAAAATTATTTAACTATTAAAATTGTGTTACTGTCACACACAATTCTTTATAAAAACTGTAGGAGTGTTTCTATGAAGTTACGCTAATTAATGTGAGGCGAGATTGCAGCTTTTAAAAAAGGAAGACAATTTCCATGCAAGAAACAACCAAAACAATGTGATTGTGGGCGAGAGCTCGTTAGCCATAATGTATTTGGGCTAGATTCACCTCCGATATTTGACACATGGTCAGTTATAACAAAACGCAATTTCAGCAACTTAGGCCCTAATATTTATTTTTAAAAACTAAAACACATGTAACACACTAGGCAGTGACACCTTGAAGCGATGCATTATGGGATTGATAAAATGGCTGCCGCCATGACTGCTGAGACAACCCCAGTTAGGACGACTTGCGCTCAAATGCGCTAGGGTGAAATGACTTGAAACTTCAAAGAAAACATAGAAATAGGTTCAATTTAACAACTGAATATGTGAACTCGATGTGCCGAAGTATAGAAATATATTCAAAATCCATTTGAAGTTAAGTGTTTTTCAAAGTACATTTAAAATATCACATTTCGTTATCAGTGACAAAATCGACCTTTCTCTATAATGAGCCACATCTTAAATCCCACAAAACACTTCTAAAAGAAGCCATTGATGTCAGACGCCGCGTTAAGACAAAATTATCATGTGACCCTATCAGCTGTAAAAATGGCCGCGACGTCATACTTGTTACGCGACGTCATTGACAGAGCTCTCTTGAAAATCGTTATTGGTGTAGTTTTAACCGAATTACAAATTAAATATTTATATCTGTTGGAAAGACGATAAAACGCTGTGTATGTACATCTATTTAATATCACTGTATTTCATTGGGAAGCTGTAATATGTGTGTTGAAAAGCGAGTCATTTAAGCTGGTGGCAGATATGCAGCGCAAAGTGACGGCACTTTGTCATACCTACTAAATGTAAGACCTGTAGCCTACGTGATATTTTTCTTGAGCTGTTGATAGCAAGACGGCACAACGAGACTGAGAAAACGTAAAGTGGCGTGGTCTCATCAGAAATCTTTTGCAACTCGCCTGTCGTGGGTACCTCTGACTTTCTGTTTGTGTCTGTGTGCGCGTGTGTATAAATATGATATATCTGTGCGTGTGTGTGTGTGCTATCATACAGACGCAAACATCTAATAAAATATCGATAAAGAGGGAGGTGCACTATAATTAGAGTGGGCAACTCAAAAAAGGTTTACGGTAAAATGTGTTTATAATACCAGCGTATTAAATTAAATTACCAATGACAAGACAGTCATGCATGTGTTTTTATGCCGGGACAGAATTTCTATATATCGATTGCACGCGCCCTTCACTTTTAGCACGCCGCGCTCGTGCTGTATAAAGTTTAAACGAAAGTAAAAAAAAGAAAAAGAGAAAAAAAAAGAAGAGACCCGCGGGGTCCGTAGCATTTGCTACATTAGCCCGAGTACTCTGACTGTAAGAGAGCTAGACGGACATTTGGACATAAACACGCTCTCATTACAGTCAGAGACCAACCTATGTCTTTTTTTGGCAATTCCTGACTACCAAACGGTAGGCAACGAGTCCCGCTCTAATACCACAACAATCCTATGTTTGACGTCAAATACCTTTACATCAATCATTTTCGAGTTAAGTGATACAAAAAAATCCACATATTAATCACTAATACACATACTACAGAAAGAAACCCGACAGCACCCACATTCAGCTACGCTTCGTGACACGCCGTCGCAACAATTACAAATCTCGGCGATCTATTTCGAGACGTAGACCACGTGATCGCGCACTGGGCGATTCCGCCTTGTGCAGCAGTTACAGGGGCCGTCTCATATCAAGCGAAGTTACAACATGGAAGAGTTGGCTAATGCCGTTTTGGATGAATTTGGATTTCATTACGTCATTAAACCAAAACAATTACACATTATTGATTCCATTTTGAATTTGAAGGATACATTTGGGGTGTTATCGACAGGATACGGCAAAAGTATGTGCTACGTACTGCCTCCTCTTATGAGATGACCCCTGTAACTGCTGCACAAGGCGGAATCGCCCAGTCTCGAAATAGATCGCCGAGATTTGTAATTGTTGCGACGGAGTGTCACGAAGCGTAGCTGAATGTGGGTGCTGTCGGGTTTCTTTCTGTAGTATGTGTATTAGTGATTAATATGTGGATTTTTTTGTATCACTTAACTCGAAAATGATTGATGTAAAGGTATTTGACGTCAAATATAGGATTGTTGTGGTATTAGAGCGGGACTCGTTGCCTACCGTTTGGTAGTCAGGAATTGCCAAAAAAAGACATAGGTTGGTCTCTGACTGTAATGAGAGCGTGTTTATGTCCAAATGTCCGTCTAGCTCTCTTACAGTCAGAGTACTCGGGCTATTGCTACATCTGCTACGTTGTTAATCCGGCACTAAAGAAAGCAAGATCGAACTTTACCCAGTCATAAACACAGCACATTTCTTAATATCTTTTTTCTATGATTTTCGAAGACTGTTATTTGAAAGAAATCTTATTTTTAAAAACTATTTTTGTCTGTTCTCAGCTGTACTACTATTTTGTTATTGAAGTCACATGATTGTCACGGCGTCTGTTGACAAAATTCTTTTTACAGCTACTTGCCACATAACAAATATATGGTCCTTATATGTTTTAACATAAATATATTTCTAGATATCTGTTTGTATATTTATTAAAACTCAGAATGCAGCTTATATTTTTTAACCAAACAATTTTACAATTATAACTATTCATTTGTTCAACTTTTAACACAATTGCAAGACATCGGAATTGTTTTATTCGTGTTCCTAAAATGTTGTCTGTTAACATTGGTTCTCGAGGACTCCATTTTGTAATTTGTCTTAAAATCTTAAAAATATTTTTTTATAAATTATTATAAGTACATGTTTTGTTGAACAACATACATGTTTTGATAAAACACTGAAAGGTTTTGTGTTGGAAAGTTTTTGGCTGTAAGATATACCACAAAACATTTCACTCACCGAAACAGGTGACGTAGTTACCAATATTTACTGCTGATGCCTGCTACAGTTTGTGACGCACGTGCAGTGATCTTTGCTACATAGCAGCCAGTTTAGTGCTCATTTGAAGCGTAGAAATGCTGATAAAAAGGTAGCTATTTGAATAACAACTGTCTGTGTATAAATATTGATATGATTTAGAATCAAATGCTTATACTCACCGAAACTGGTCCACCCATGATACTTATGTAGGCCCCCCTACATGAAAAAATATTTCTTTGTTGTCTTCTTCACTTAGAGTATTTTTACCATTTAAAACTAGTTGTAAATCTATTGGCTGAAATATTTGCAATGAATTCCAGAGTGTGTCTTTGCCTTTCATATAAAATGCATTCACAGAAAAGATGATAATTGTTTTTCAAAATTATACCCAAAACTGCACGAGGAATCGGTGTTAAGAGCAACTCGATATAAGTCTGCTTTTAAATCACTACACATGTATCTTAACTTGGTATGTAATACATTTTCTCGTCTATTACCAAATGAATAGTATGGCGCAATGCCTGGGACATCGGCTTTTATTGCTTTTTTAAATGAAGATATGTTTTGACAATTTCGAATTTCAGCCCGTAGGTTGTTCCAAAGTTTTATTGTCGAATGAATAAATGAAGATTGAAGTAAATTAGTTTTAGCAGGGGGTAAAGAAATATAGTAAATTAGTTCTAGCAGGGGGTAAAGAAATATAATTATAGCTGTGATTATGCAACCTGGAGATAGCACCTTTAACACAAGTACATAGCACATTTAATACCGGTATAATAGATCACACACTCAGAATGGTTCTTGACAGTTTTGCTCAAAAGTTACAAAGAAATGTCTACAAATATTTTGTTTTGGAGAGAGATAGGGGTAAACCGTTATCAGAGACCGTCCCTCACATATTGCAACAGCAATGAAATTAACACATGCCGATCAATTTGTTTTATAGTCTGTTCCAATAAAGAGCACAAATCACCTGTTTATTTACATACTTCTTTTAATTTTAAGAGTAAACACCACCTTGTACATCAATGAGAACCCAAACAGGTAAATGCTAAATTAGGTAGAGTATCATTAAATAGATATTTACAAAATATTTACTTGTCAGTTTAATTTGAAAGAAATAATCAACGAAAATCAGTTTTATTCTATTTCCGACACTACTTTAGCTATCTATCTTTTTTGTTCGGGTAAGTCTGGTGGTAGAGTGTGTGTGAATGACATGGTTCGTACTGTAGGGGCAATATCACGCTATTCATATGTCTATGAAAAACGTACACGAAAGGTCCGCTAGATTCATATACCCCCCCCCCCCCCCCCCCCGTCCAGAAAACGCACTGTTCGTAAATACTTATTTACCGCCTATATACATTTTTGCTGTGAATATAACCAGCCCTCGTTAGCAGAGGCTATATATACATCGTATATAAACACTGTCTAGTTCAGAGTATTCTTTTAAAATGTAACAATTCCTATCCCAAGTCGGCTATTAAAATGAATTTGAGAAGGTGGTTTAGAGTAATAAATAAATTTACCTATAGATTGTCAACGTTTAACATGCTTCTGTTACTAAAATAAATTGGTGTATACGCTTATTATCATTCAGTACATGTTTTTATTAAATTTTAATAACTTATTTTCATTGTAGCTTTTTTTCTATTTACCATGTCGCAGAGGAGTCAAACGTTCTCGTTACACGAGATTGGTAAATCACTTTGACACTGCGGTTATTGGGGGGGGGGGGGGGGGGGGGGGGGGATGCCCGTCAAGTGACTCAAAATAATACGTCACACCTCTGCTCTCCAAATAGCCGTTATTTTTCTCTAACCGTTGACATAATTCAATTATTTTTATGAAATATCAGTAGTAAGGGGAATATGCTGATTATGTAGATGGTTCAATAAAGTACTTTAAGAAAAAAAATCAAATGCATATATTGTCATATAATACTTTGTTGGGTCAATAATTAGGTCAACCATTCGTGATTGAGCGCCTTTAAGTCAAGAGTGATGGGGTTTGGGAGAGAAACAGTATCGAGAGTAAATTCACCTTTATTAGTGCAAACCGTGCTGGAGTGTCGTTAAACATTCATTCATTCATTCGTTCATTATTAGTGCAACCAACACAGTTATTATTATTATTATTATTATTATTATTTAATTCTGTTTAAGCAATTCATCATTCTGAATAGCTATATAGGCCTGTAAATCGCATGCAAGATTACACTGCATTACCGTATCATAGTTTAATGATTTTTTTTTATGAAGTACAACAATAATAATTTAATGAATACATGTACATCCAAACAAGCAAAAATAATTTTAAAAGAACGAAAGAAAGAAGAAGAAAAAAAGAAGGAAAAACAACTGATATTCATTGATAGACGCTATCTTTCGTGATAAAAGGAAGTGGTACTTGTGCTGTCAAATGATCAATTTTTCTAATAAATATTAACTGCTTTATCTGATATAACATCAACAAATCATTCTTTTAAAATCGATTGGGAAAGGGTAACGAGGTCAACAATGACATTGCGTTGTCAACAGTCGAAAATGGCGCAAATGTCCTTATGCGTACCAGACGTCGTCAGGTCGTTATTGTAAAATGTGTTTACTTTTGAGTAATATTTTGAAATTAAATTACACTGTCCATGTAATTTTGGTGATATACGACCGTTAAGTGGAACCATCTTCTTGTACTAGTTCGTAGATATTTTTTATTTAGAATGAAACACTTCTTTGCTTCATCAAAAGTTCATTTATAAAATTCAATATGAAACCATTCTGATCAGCTTTAGAATACCTTTCCAAAGAGCTATAAAACATGTTTAGCATAATTTTTCGACCCCTGCCATGGCCAAATGTAATTTTACAACTACTCGTAATTAGAAAACGAATCGTAAATGTGTCAACATTTTGTCATAAACGTTTGTTATTACTCGAATATGCTTTAATGGGTTACCAAATTGTGTATTATTATTATTATTTTTCTTCAAATCTTCACAGCGGACCTACTGGGGTTTTTCCTGTTCAAGCCAGTGTCCTACAACTGGTGTAAACAAAGGCCACCGGCCTCTGTGGTGTCGTTGTTAAGCCATCGGACATAAGGCTGGTAGGTACAAGGTTCGCAGCCCGGTACCGGCTCCCACCCAGAGCGAGTTTTAATGACTCAATGAGTAGATGCAAGACCACTGCACCCTCTTCTCTCTCACTAACCACTAGCCAACTAACCCACCGTCCTGGACAGACAGCCCAGATAGCTGACATGTGCCCAGGACAGCGTGCTTGAACCTTAATTGGATATAAGCAAGGAAATACGTAAAATACAAAGGCCATGATATGTGCTGTCCTGTATGTGGGAAAGTGCATATATTCATTAATTCATTTCAACTTATTTTAATGCTTATATCCATCGGAAATAAGGCTGGTAGGTACAGAGTTCTCACCCCGGTATCGCTCCCACCCAGAGCAAGTTTAACAACTTTGTAGGTAGGTGGAAGGCCACTACACATGACGTCTCTCTCATTAATCACTAACAACTAACCGCTAACCTTCTGTCCTGGACAGATAGATGAAGTGTGTATGCCCAGGACAATATGCTTGGAACATTAATGAACATACATGTAGGTATTTTCCACAAATAAAATACTAAAAGCAACAAAAGTTTCCAACCTTTCTTCGAACAATACTCCTGCATGTAATCTCTTACAAGGCCCATTCCCCTGTAAAACCCTGCCATGCTACATTTATTTCATGTTCAGTGTGTTTGAATTTGACATGATTGTGATTAACAATAAAAGAAAATCAAAGAATTGCACATCAAAGGAAGAAAACGTAAGTTGATGATTTATCTAAATACTTAAATATTAAAAATAGTCTAGAGATTATAGATTAAATAAGTCTACCTACTAACAATTTGCAATTGACTGTTTAAACTCTCTTTGTCAGTACATGTTTAATGCATAACTATAAATCCTGTTTTAACAATTAATTTTTTTTAGTGATAAGATAATAACTAAACTATTGGGTCAAGCAGCTTTTTTATCATTTATGTATCAATCTACATCACTCCATTTCAGTAATGACTGGTATCAATAAATACAAACAAGAATTTTCACATTTTACTGATTCTTGAAGAAATTATCAGTTAAAAAAGCAATGAATTTGCTTTGAAAACATTACTTGAATTTTTTCAGTGACCAAAAGATTCAAAGAAAGTAATTATTGCACAACGCAAAATTATAGCTTGCACTAAGGGCAACTTTTTTGAGGGGTTTTTTCTTTGGTTTTTGTTTTTTGTCTTTACTTACCTAACAGTCTATTACCCCTCCTGACGACTTGTCAAGTGCATTTCTTCAGGCCCGAAGCCAGTTATTGTAAGATTAGTATTTTGGTATCTTAATTATGGGCTCAAAACAAAACATTTCATGAAACAAAAGGTAATGTTTGTGACATATTTGCTAAATTAATTGTGATTTGTCATTTTGACCTCAAAAACTATTGAAGGGGGGCAGGGGTTGAGAGGAGTAAAGAAATAAAGCTATCATCAAATATAACACCTAATTGGAAAGGTATTTCGAATCTGAACACTTTATCAGTGGTTTCATTTTGATATTTCATTATTTAAAAAAAAATCTACGTATTTATACACACCTCTATCATTAGACCAAACAAAATAAGATGTGTTGTCACAATTACCTAAGCCAGAATAATTAGGGTAGGTAGGTAAGTTAAAATCTTTTTTGAGGCAAATTATTTAGGGTAGGTATTGTATAAACTTTTTTTTTAAAGACTGAAATATTTTATTGTGCAAAAGTTAAAAATAAAACTCCGCTTGCTGATGATATCAATTTCCATTCGGTCGGTCGGCAATTTTTTCCCTTTCTTTTCTTTAAAAAAGTTAGGGTCACACAGTATTTCTAGTGACAGTTGGGTAATCGGAACCACAACTATTACTTTGTTTGGTCTTACGAAAAATATTTAGATGAAAATGTACCATTTAATTTATAAGAATGGTGTAAAAATAAACAAAGATTATTTTTAAAATTAAAATTATTTTTCATGATTTGATAAAAGTTACAAGCATTTGTCTATTTATTTTGACTTAATTTAATTAGTCAGTTAGTAACATTATCATTTACTTTTCCAAAATTATATTTGTCCCATGAAACAATGAGAATCCCAGTAATATATTACTCAATTATTTATTTAAAGAGAATTAATACTGCTCACAAACATCACATTTCCTGAATATTCATACCTACTTTTGAGATTCTCAGTATTAGAACGCTCAAATATTCATGAAACAGGAACACCATTTCACAACTCAAACAGTCTCCATAAAATGTTCAGTAATTAAATCAAATTCAAATTCAGTGTCAGCTCAGACAATACAGATTTATACAATACATTATCATGATATAAAACATTTGTGATTTTAAATGACAAATATCGGAACTATTCTATTGTGAATTAATTTAGTCTGCAATAACAAGTTTCTCTACAAATCAGAACCTAAATGCACTCTATTCCCCTTAATTCCTCCATATAAAAATTAAATATGAAATCACTAAAAACTCAACCTATCAGATGAAAATCAGAAGTGAAGGACATATTTGATATTAGTAGTAATTGGTGGCTGTCAATACATCGTAAGAATTTGTAAAAAACAACAATGTTTAATAAGAAATAATTTCAGTTAACCATTTCCAAACTTTCCGAAATTTGTCGAAGAATCAAACTTTCCTACATCATAGATTAATGCCAACATAAAAAAAAAAATTCTGAATAATTCTTTTCAAATGTAATCAAATTATACAAAATAAACAATTATTTAATAACTACATAATTTGCTGTTAACCGTCAATTCTAAGCCATAAAGGGCCATTCAAATATTACATAATGCTATTTTTGTCAAAATTAGACACCATCCCTGGCCCCTGTAACACTCCGTAATGCTAGGCCATTTACCCTAAAATATAACGTAATGCTTGGAGACACATACACCCTCACATTCACAAACAAGTCATGCAATGGATGCAATATAATTTTAACATACCAATACTGTTTTATGATTTGGGAAAATGCAGATATGTAGTTGAACTCCATTTATTGATTGATTGAAAACATATTTTATTGTACAAAGAACAAAAGAATCGGTCACAAGTTTGACAACTTATGAGGCCCTCTTCATTTATAATCCTTATTGTGTGTATACATCTATCTATAACTACCTGTTAAACATTGTTGCCGTGACAGAGCATTTACGAGAAGAAAAAAAAAGGATATAACAAATAAAAAGTGCATTAAATATACCCACCCACCCCTGTAATAATACATAACGCTTGGACCTATATCCACCCACCCCCTAAGTATTGTGTAATATTTGAATGGCCCCTAATACTGTACTATGAACATATGTAGTCTCATGTTACACTTTTGAAAATCTAGGCAGTGGATTATCTTTCCTGTCTCTTTCACACCCTAGGACGGGATATAGCCAAGTGATAAAGCACTCACCTGATATTTGATCAGTCTGGAATCAATCCCATGCATTAGACTATTTTTCATTCCAACCAGTGCACCATGACCGGTATATAAAAGGCTTTGGTTTGTGCTATCCTGTCTGTGGGATGGTGGCATGGTGCATATAAAAAATCCCTTGCTACTAATGAAAAAATGAAGCAGGTTTGTCTAGTCAGTCAAAATTACCAAATGCTTGACATCCAAAAGCCTGGTGGTGGTGTTAAATAAAACAAACTTTCACAACCTACAAAACAAATTGGGGGCACAGGGTTGGTTTAAAGCAATATATATCAATATTCCCAAAGGTGACAGAATGGCATCCACCTTAAACAAAATCAACAATAAAAATTAAAACCCTTAATACTCCAACTGACTTATGGGAGCCTATTTTAATTCATCAGAGATTTTAGGATGACTTTAAAACAAAATGATCACCACGGAACTTTATGGATTTTAGTGGCAAAAACTTACATATTTTGAACTATTCTCCAACTTTTATGAGTTTGTTTTGTTTAACGACACCACTGGAGCACATTGATTAATTAATCATTGGCTATTGGAAGAAGAAGAAGGAAATGTTTTATTTTACAATGCACTCAACACATTTTATTTACAGTTATATGGCATTGTACATATGGTTAAGGACCACACAGATATTGAGAGAGGAAACCCGCTGTCGCCACTTCATGGGCTACTCTTTTCGATTAGCAGCAAGGGTTCTTTTATATGCACCAACCCAGACAGGATAGCACATACCACGGCCTTTGATATACCAGTCATGGTGTACTGACTGGAATGAGAAAAAAACATTTGGTAATTCTGACTCTTGGTCATCAGAGAAAACCTGCTACATTTTTCCTAATGCAGCAAGGACTCTTTTTATATGCACTTTCCCACAGACAAGAAAGCACATACCACGGTCTTTGTCCAGTTGTGGTGCACTGGTTGGAATGAGAAAAAAATCCAATCAGCTAAATGGATCCACCGAGGTGGTTCGATCCTGTGACGCAAGCACCTCAAGCAACTGAGCTAAACATAACATCTTACATGACGCATGTGTGTAGCTCATGTTTGTGGTGGGAGTTTGTTGTGCCTTCCATAACACATTTTGAAATGGCATACCATAGATGCAATTTATTAGCTTGTGGGAGACAAATTGGGTGTAATGTATGTGAAAAAGTTTAGATTTGAAGGGAAATACACAAATCAGATATATGAGCATCATATTACATGGCGAATGTGCTTTTGTCACACTAGTATAGTGGGAAACCAACCCGATTATGCAGTTGAAGAAACTGCACATATATATATATTTTGGTTACAGCGAGTTCATGTCTGCTACTTTGTAATACTTCTCTCCTTAGCAACCAAAACAAATGTTCTCAGCAACTGCAAAACTGAGTTAAAGTTATCAGTAATGTGACTCTTTATAGGTTCTGTGATATGATGGATTCAGAAATGCATGTTTCGAAGATGTTAAATTATATTTCATTCACAAAGAGGGCATCCATAGCAACAATGCAACATATAGATCAATGAGCATGAAAACATAATTATATGTTCAATGTTGCACCATCATACAATAAATTATATGTTCTATAAATATATTCACACATGAACTTCCAGATGACTGAGAAATATATATAAAACATATAAGACATAATTATTTAAAAACAGAAAAACACCCCACCCACTCCTGAAAAACAACAAAACAAATCCAATAATATTTTATTAATAAATTAACAAATCTGTAGAATGTTTAAACGGCTTAATGGATAATAATAAGTACCAGCATTTAAACCAAAATAGATTGGCTAACTACACTGGTCTTTCTTCTACGAGTTCTACATGGTTCTTGAGAATCTTGGCTGTCATCAAGTTCAAATTCTTTTGACTGAAATAAAAATGGTATCACAATTATTATTTTTAATGTAAACTTTGCTACATTTATTAAATGTTCAGTACAGATTTTATCTCAACCTCCACCCCACACAATAGAATTTACCTCCTACTTGTTACAAATGTTTTCAGATGCCTTAACCATGCATTCACTGATTTTACTTTCACTCATTTCTTAATATAAGAATATCTAATCAGTCCTTTTCTTCCCTTCACTTCTTTAGTTTCACTTATTCTCTGATAGCATTTATTAGATTTGTCATCATGGCTTTAAACAAAATATTTGTATTTGTAAATCCTAATACCACATAGATAATGATTAATATATACTGTTTAAACTAAATTTTAGTTAAAACTATAAACAAAATTAATATTAAAGTATTTTACTTTTTGTAAATTATAGTTGTACTATGCAAACTCACATGATCTATTCTGGATAATGCTCTTTTCTTTCCTCTTACATGCTTCATGTTAGTGTTTGAGTCTGGATGACTTTTATTTGCCTCTTTATCCTTTTCCTAAAATGAAATAATGTCTACATATTAATTATATCTATTAAAAGCATTATGTTTAAGATGGATGTGACTCTTTTAAGATGATGATTGAAAATGGAAGTACAGAGACGCAAAAGTATATTGGTAGCAAAACAACCTTTGAACCAATTTCCTGGACATTCGAGAACCAAAATATTTCATAAATGTTGGTGGTACAAAATAATGTTAGCAATATAAAAATATAGTCCATAGAAAAAGGCGTTATTTTTTTTAAGTTGGCTACCCACACTGCAATTAGTTTTTTTAATTTTTATGTGTACTCTGAATGACATCTGGATCTCCATGCCAACAGCAATTAGTAATACTCTCTTCTAATGTTAGAAAATTGTTAAATCTAATACACAGAATATGTTTTTTGATTCTTATTAAATATTGAAACTGAAAGGTTGTTGTGTTTCGGTTAAGCAATGAAATTCAATGACAGAGGTAAAAATGTATCTTTCTAAATTATTTTCTGTCATATATCAAATTTTTGCATGTTAATTAGCACAAAATACATTTGGAATGTCAGTTGAATATGTTCAAATATTTTCCTCTGCAGCATGGAAGTAAAGTACTAAAGTATCCATTTCATACCCGTCAAATGAATATAAGAAAAACTGCACATTTTACAGCAAAACATGTAACTAATGATGTTAACACTTAAACCTTTTGCTTTAGGTTCCTTATTCCAGACAATGTAATTTTCTCTGTTTGCTTCACTAGAGCACTGATCTGTAAAATAGTAAAATATTCTCAACCCTGGAGTATAGTCAAGTTCTAAGTATCCTTACATTAGTTGAAAACTTTAACAAGAAAGGAAGGAAATGGTTATTTAAGTGGCCCTCACATATCAGTCACAGCGCCCGCGCGACTCCTAAAACTGGCCAAAAAGGGCATTTTCGCGAGGCGTCTGCCCGAACCCGTGGGCGTGAAAACCTGACTCACAAACCTGCGATTTTCCAAGCGCAATTTTAGGTCGTGGCAATCCTGTAGACATAATATGCTAGGGCCCTGCCTGGCGGCCTGCCGGAAACCGATCGGTGATCTGGCGGCCGCCTGAAGATTTTGATGAAAATTATTGGAAAAAAATCTTCCGGGCGCCGTGGGATTTTCACGGGGCCCCTCACAGCCACCCTATGATAGCCTCACGGCCCCCTCATGGATCCCGGGCGATTTGTACAACATCGGCCGGGCACCCCGCTGGTCCCGACTGGCGGCCTCTAAACGGCCCCCACAACTTTATACAACGCATCTATATATACTCGAGGCTCCACCAGGACGTCTACCGATCTGTTCTTTGATCAGCCGGCACCCATCAGATTATCTAGCGGTGTCCGACCGACGCCAAGGCGGCCGCACTGCCTCCACTGCGATCCAATGTTCAAAGGGCACCGCCCGGGCCCCGTCTAATATGTGAGGGCACACGTCGCAGACATGAAATTCGCCCGATTCATCCACGGGCTCTAAATCCCCCGGTGACTCCTGTGACCGCGGACGCCGGTTGATATGTGAGGGCCACTTTAACAACACTGAACACATTTTATTTATGGTTATATGGCGACAGACATATCAGGGTTTCTGCCAGAGGGTAAAACGGGTATGGCGCCATACCCAGATTGTATTTTTTAAAGTTAACTTTGTGACAAAATTAATTACTCTTATCATTACTGTATGATTTTCTTAACCTTAACCCTAAACGTAATCCATTTTCTTTCTGGGGGAGGCACCCCCATACCCCCATGTTGATTGCGGTTCAATTTCATAGTGTCATACCCAAACATTTCTTTCTGGCAGAAACACTGAAGGAGTAAACCCGCTGTCGCCACGTCATGGGCTACTCTTTTTTGATTAGCAGTAAATTATTATGATCTGTTTATTGAGGTCAGTGTCACTTTATCCGTTCTTTAGTTTGATTAGTAAAAAATTTACTATTTGTAAAAAAAAAAAAAAAGTTTTCACACATCACAATTTGACATAAAAATTGTATTCGAAAACCCCCACCATGAAATGAGTTAACAGTTTTTGGTAACACTGCTCACAAGTTTCATTAAAATGATATGACAGCTAAGCTAGTTTAGTATTTTATTTATTACAAACCAATTGCAAACAAGCTGCAATGCAGAAGTAAGCATATGTCAAGACCTACTACACATTATTTTTCTACGAATTGGGTCAGCAAGTGATCTATGTCATGGTCATATCAATATGACACTAGTAGATATTCGAGTGGTTTTTATGACAGGAGCAATATCTTACACTGGTGTGTACTAAATTAATTTAATACATTACATTTATCAATTGTATTGATGAGCTGGAAAATATTCAAAACACTTGTACAGCAGTCTAATGCATATTAATAATAACACCATTTAGGTTTTCCTCCAGAAAAGTTAAAATTTAAAGTTTGTTTAATGACCCTACATGGGCACATGAATTTATTAATCACTGGCCTTTTGATGTCAAACATTTGTTAATTCTGACATTAAGTCGATAGAGGAAACCTACATTTTCTCTTATTATCAAGGAATCTTTTATATGCACTTCCACATAGACACAGGGTTTCTGCCAGAGGGTATGAAGGAAAAGGTTATATACCCCAAAATCTTGAAAATTAATGGGTACTTTTTTATAATTAAAAAACTAATTATAGTCAGAGAACTGCTGTTTAAAATCTGTCAATGTACATGAAAGGCAATGTTGAATTTCAAAAGATTTCAAACTCATAACTACCAAGTAGAGGCACTTATGGTCTGTTTTGTTTTTATTATGTACCCTCAAATTATTTTCTGGCAGAAAGTCTGAGACAGGTCAGCACATACCATGGCTTTTGATATAGCTATCTGTGGGAAAGTGCTGCATACAAAAGTAGTGGGTTTTATCTAAGACTAAATGTCAAAATTACAAAATGTTTGACAAAATGTTAAAGATTCAAGAAAATTGCATTATGTCAGTTTAAATAAAATCAACTGGCATTTTTTAAATTATCAGGTAGTCTCAATTAATAATAAGCTTGGAATATACAAATGTATGGACTCAAATAGGATTCAAATTTGATTCATCCCCAATGATTTCTACTCATCTAGGGTGAGTGTTAGTTTGTAGCCCCGTGATACATCATACATGATTTCATTCTTTGTAATACCCCTGTCACACTCTACTGCGATGTACCGGACTTTGAAAATGTTCAACAAAGCAGTGTGACATCGCCAAAAATTGTGAAATCCATGACACCAGAATGCTTACAGTAGCTTACAGTACGCTCTCTTATTATGCTCTCACTGCGACACTATGCGTTCCCAGTTTAATCATCAGTACGCTCTCAGTGCATCCAAGTCGCTCTCACTGCGCTCTCACTTTGTTTGCAAGAGAGAAGGTTCCAGTGTCCAGAGGACAAGGCAGGGGTCAAGGAAGGCCATCTCCATCAGTCTCCATGGTCGCTCAGTCCTCCTCCATCGGAGTCTGCTCACAGCTCCCATGAGGAAGATCCTCCAGAGGAGAGTAGTGCAGCTGAGCCATCCTCTAGAGATGCCAGCCCAGCCTTCCTTACCAAAACCAAGAAGACCACAGACATCACTCTGGCAGAGGAAGAAGCCATGGCTGAGTGGATATAGGAAAATTATTGCCCGCATAACAAGAAACTGAACACCTATAAAGACAAACAAAGGAAGGATAAGCTCTGGGATGACAAGGCAGCAGAGATGGGAAGACCAGTGAGACCTTGCAGATTTGGTACAGGTCTCTCAGGATGAGGTACGGCCACCTTCTGAAGTAGTAGTCTGGTCAAGGAGCGATGGAGCTGACTGAGTGCGATGAGTATAGGTGTTGGCACAGTTTGCTTTCCTGAAGACCCATATATATGAAGTACAGCATTGCACAGTGGTCAGTTTAAGTCAAAAATTAAATATCATTTTCAGGTTATTGTAAAATTGAAAAATTGTGAAATAATTGTCTATAAATATATATGAAATTGTACTTAATTAACTTTTACTTCTTTGTTTTTGTCTTTGCAGATCAAGGCCAAGGCAGCTGCGGCGGTTGCTGCTCTTGGAGACGCGGGGGATACTGGAGAGGTTGGGGATGATGAAGGGCAGGAGGACCAGCTGGTCCAGCCATCCACCACGGGGACTTCTGATGCACCCATCATCTAAGACATGCACCCCAAGAAATCAACAAAGAAGTTGACTGCAGAGGAGGATCGTTTGCTAGCTGACATCACCGACGGGGGCAGAAGTCACTGGAGTGGCAGCAGAAGATGCTAGAAATGCTAAAACCACTTATGTAGACTGGACCAAGTTTGTGATGGAGGACCTGGATTCTTCTCTATGGTGCCACTCTCAGCTGCTGTACAGGTACCTGGGCATGAATGATGACATCAAACAGTCAGCAGCCTCAGCCCAGCAGTAGCAGCAGGTTCCGTCTCAGCAGTTCAAGACTCCGTCCCAGCAGTTCAAGACTCCGTCCCGGCAGTTCCTGGCTCCATCTCAGCAGTATCAGGCTATGTCTCCATCTCCCGCCATGTGGCAGCCACTACCGCAGTACTGGCCAGGCAACGTACAGCCTGGTACTTCAGTGTGGGGCTCCCAGTCAGAAGACTGGGTACAGGGCCAGATGCAGCCCCTGAGCTGACAACACTGCAGTCCAGTCCCTCTCCGATGATGACGACACAAGGTGGCAGTTTTATCTGCCAGAACCCCTCAGCCACCTCCACCACTATATTCCTGTGCAGGCTGGCGAGTCTTCTTTCAATCTGAGAATCTTTCCAGAGGCCAGTGACATCACTCTTTTGAGCGACTCATTTATTGAGAGACTGGTTAGCACAGATTATAACAAGGATCAACCACCTTCAGATGACAACCACAACAGGAACAAGGATAACTAGTGTGCCAGAGACAGTTGTCAGTGTTCCAGAGACGGTTTAATTGTCAGTGTGTCATATACAGTTAAATTTTCAGTGTGTCAGAGACAGATGCTCATCATGTTTTATTGAGGATATTATATAAAGGCATCAATTTATTATTATATGCACCTCAGTTTACTGCATTTACTCTATCTATCTACCCCAATGAATCTCCTAAATTATCCTAATTCACCAGGTATGTAAGTTACAGTCAATCTGTGAAACCAGTCGTTTCCCATAATGCCTAAAAATTTCAGGCATTTTGCGTAATACCTGTGACACTCAGTCATTTCATGAAATGACTAAAATCTTCAGTCATTTCATGAAATGACTGAAAATCATGGGCTCCTATTATACAATATGCCTGACTGATGATACTGCAATATGTATAACAACTGTGGCAATAGAATATGTTGGGATGAGATACCCAAGCAGAGCCGGGTTAAGCAACTGCGGAGCCCATAGCAAAACATAGTCTAGACCCCTACTACTGGCTAGTTACAAAAGTACCCCCCCCCCCCCTACCCCCCCTCAACCCACGCCCACTATTATCATAGCTTTACATACAACATAAACACACCTTAAAGGAGACCGGACACCAAAAGACATGTAGTGTGTAATGGATTAAGTTAGCGTCAAAGACCGCATTACTCTAACGCCCGGCTCGCTGCGAGGCACCGGTCAGCTGCGCGTCTTAGGTTTGGGGTAAAAACAGAAGTGGGTGGGATTATGCATAGATCTGAATGAAAGTGAGGCAATACGTCATCGGTGAGAGTTACCAAGCAATACCGGTACACGTGTTGATTCTTTGGTTATGCCTTTTAGTTTTTTTTGTGTTTTTTTGTCTCCAGGTTTATCGAAATTTAATTTACAAGATAATTAGTGTTATTATATACTGTCGACGTAATTATATGATGGTAAACTGCGCTGTGTTGAACTGCAACAGTAACAGCAATGCATCCCAAGAAACGGCCAACACCATGGTTTCGATTTAAAAAAACCCCGAAAGTTGTTTTAAAACATGGACGCATTATTGTCAGCAGGTTATGGTACATTTACAATGTGAAAATTAAAACAAGTATGTACTTAAGATATACATTAAATAAAGGTATTGCAATTTGTTCACATACGAATATTTAAACTTCACATTTATTTACGTATAATTACCAAATTAATTTTTACAGACAGCCCATAACGATTCCATACTAATGTCTCTTGATCTAGTTGGTTTGTTAACCTCATAACAAAACACCTTCAAAACGTTAATTATTACGTTAGTTAACAATGTTTATCGTCAGTTCAGTATATTGGTGTCCGGTATCCTTTAATGTTTGAACAATCAGTCAGATGTATTGTCGAAACAAAAGGAATCTTGCCAACAGTATTAAAAACCAGTGCAAATGCCATTAAACTATAATGTAATTGCATGTATGCCCCGAAAACGTGGGTCAAAGTTTAGGCCAGTAGACAAGTGTGATTCAGGCTCAGATTAAGTTATATATCGCGCCTTCGAGATTTAATATGAGCAAAGTCTTTTATAATGGAAGTAGTGTCAACCGTTCTCAACAACTCGCATTCGATGCTCATCAATGTCAGCATATTTAAACGTTTTTCTCCCATCCTCGTTCTTTGTGCATTTTTTATGCGACGCAATTTGGAAAACGAACGATCCCCCGTGCATTTTGTAACCATCATACACAAATACATGCGTAGCATCATTTCAATATTAGGAAAACATGATTGCATGTTGTGATCTTTGATGAGACAGTACATGAGCGGCTCCAATGCCTCGCCACCTGTCATCGCCGTGTTGTCCTGATCATCAGCTGCAGCATCTGACTGAGAAGCACTCGGATCAGTTGTCGTAGCCCGCTTGCCAAACTTCGTGTTGAGAAGTGCCACGAACTGTAGAAGTTCGTTTGCCAGACTGGCCTCCAAATCATTTGGATACTTGTTAATGAGAGCCATCGCCAATTTTGACCGTTGCTCCTCGGACATCGACCCTAAATTTCGCAAGAAGCCAAACTTGTTACTGATTTCCTCATATGCTTGCAAACGTTTCTTCAGTGCAGAAATCAAGCTGTCGATCACCAAGAACGTGCCGACTCGAAACTTGTTTGCAGCCGTTTCAGTTTTCTCCTCTTCAGATGACAATCCGAACTCATGATCATATTTACGGTTGCGTTTGCGCACCCTCTGTGTGTCTTGCCGATATTCAGCAGAATTTGTTAATTCCTTGGCTTTTTGTTCAGTGTCTTCAAATGTAGGCCGAAGCTTCTGAACAAACACGATCAGTGACTTGTATAGAGCGCATGCAGTGTTTAAGTCTTGGTCTGCTGACTGCAGGCTAGCGCTGCACATCTGGAATCTCTAAAACACCTGATGCCACATTGCTGCAAGCCCACGTGCTTCTTGTCGACATTCACCTTTCTGATTTTCATCTGCAGTAATACTGTCGATGACGTTGTTTATTTGACTATAGCCCATGTACAGTGCTTTCAGTGCATCAGCTCGGGCTGACCATCATGTGTCAGACATGCACTTTACACACGGTAGTTTGTTCTCAGACAATGCATCAGTTAGTAGAGACCAACGGTACATCGATGCAGAGAAAAATACATATAAACGCTGTATGAAATCAAAGAATATGGTTGCCTGTTCGCAACATGAGGCTGTGAACTGACCCACCAAATTGAGTGAGTGTCCAGCACATGGCACATACTCTGCTAATGGATTTAGCTTTCGAACATGCGCCTGCATTCCAATGTACCTGCCAGACATGTTGCTGGCGTTGTCATATGACTGTGCAAGGAAAGGGTCAAACTTGGACAACAACTCAATCAGCCTCAGATAGTTGCCATTATGAGGTGAACCCATTGTTTCGTCAGTACCACGGAATGCGAGACCTCTCTCTGCCAAAAACCGAATAATTTCTGAAAGGCGAACAAGTACTGCATGCCAGTAGTCACGTTCTGACTCAATTTGGCTAACTAATTGAGAGTCAACACGTTTCCGCTGTCCTTGCATGTAAGTATGACAATCATCGCTTGTCGGTGTGCAGCGCTAGTTTCGTGACGATGTATCAGATTGCTGGCATTCTTCCAGTCATTAAAGCCTTGCTTTGCAAAAACTGAGTTGTCAGAAACAAGTTTGCAGGGGAAACAGAAGAGGCAACCTCTGCATAACCAGTTTCTCGAAATACGTTCATTTGTTGGCTTATGCACATGAATAAAGAACAACTTTTGGCAGTGTCGAGCAGTCTTCTCATTTTGGTACATTCGTGAGGAATTACAGAAGTCAGAATCCGCGTGCTGGCAATCAAGCAGATTTCCTTTAGAAATCCAATATTCACGCACGTCATCAGTAATTACATGGTTGCCATTCACCAAGATCAGTAGAGTAAGAACCCATGGACTGCAATGTTTGCCCAACCTCATAATCTGATCCACTTGTTTCAGTTTCTGTCGTTCTACTCATTTTAACAGCCATTGATGTGCCTTGCTGCTCCTGTTCGACTGTTTCAGTCGATATCAACTGACTATCGCCACTTGCTGAAGAAGACGGTTGTACTTCTGTAGTCTCAGAGGCCGAGCCGCAAGAGGTGGACCCGGCTCTTCGAAAGATATCCGTCATTTTCAGAAAACATTTCAGCAATTCTTTCTCTTTACTTTTTTTTTCTTCTTTTGCTTTCCGTTTCGAATACCCTGAAAAGCATAGTGACATCGATAGCTATCTCTGCCAGATCCGCTCATAATACATCTGTATGCAAAGACATCAAAATAAGTGTGTTTGTGTGCAAAGCATCAGTTGCATAGATCAACTACAGTAGAAACATGCAATTCATTAAAGAATCGGTTAAAATAATTTTAAGGAAAAGCAAAAATAAGAATTGATTCTCAAGCCCGCGTTGTAAATTTTTATTCCGATCACCCCATACAATTCTTTTTTCATTACCCCCTCGAAGACAGGAAACGTGAAACAGTGTCCTAGTCTACTAGTATAATGGCATTAATTACCCCGATATTATGTATGGATTGTTTGTAAGATGTTAATAAAGAGTGATTGAGATTCGAATAATGACTTAAAACTGGTCAAATATGTGTTTTTTTCTAGGAAATAATTTCAAAAATAAGGACTTGCGAAACCCCGATGTATCATTTTAATGCTAAATACTGATCAACAATAATAATAGTGCACCATTAAAACAAGGTACATGTAAAGAAAACCACAACACACCATATCCAGATATTAACACATATGCTCCAAAGCCACCAACAGTGATGACTATAATGGGTCCAACTATTTACCGTCAAGACACTCCCAATATACCACAAGGTGTCCCCAGGATACACCAAGACTCCAAAAATATTGCTTACCATTGTAAAAATAAGATTTATTGTATTAAATATTTATTAGAAAATTGCTTAAGAAATTAAAGGGCCCATTTGAAATATTTAGTTATTTTCACGTTTTCTTATGTGTACTTGTACGCCTACGTGTGGTGACCTACTTGAGTGTTTTACGTCATCATTTTTAGCGCGTCACGTGATATTTCTACAAGTTACACGTTGACATAAACGTGTGACGCCGAGTTTACGCGTATGTACAAACTTGTAGAAGATGAACTTTCTATTTGTATTATTCTGCATCTTAAATTATATTGTTTTAAAACTTGAATGTATATATAACTGTTTTAGTTATTCTACAAAGAATAGTGTTGAATAAATCATTATAAATCACTTGTGAAACAGTGGCGTAACTGAGTCTTTATTTTGGGGGCCAAAGAGGGGCAAGACCTTCGTCTGAGGGGAAATCTAATTAAAATTAGCACCACTATTACATGTGGATCTAACAGCAGCCAGTTGGAGCTCATGTCCACCAATCAAAACCTTACTTGCAGAATCATACCAGTGATTTGAAAATAATTTGAAAATATTCCGAATTATCCTGAGGGTATACGATATGTTTCATGTGAATTACGATTGCCTTATTTAGACCAGTAGAACTAATTTTAATCAGATTGCTAACAACACTGCGTAGTCTCCAATGTCCAGGTAACATTTCGTCTTTAAATAATAATTTAAATATTGACCAATCACACTTCACTTTTTATAACGTTATTTTGGAGCATACAAATTCTAAAAATATCGGGCAAGTCTATTTTAGTGTCAGCAGTACAGTGAATCATACCAATACGTACGGGATGGGTTATCAGTCTTCAATTTTACATTAAAAATTATTTATTTATTTATAAAAAACAAACAACTAAATCAGTCTTCAGTTTTACATTACAAATTATTTATTTTATAAAATAAAACATGTTTTAAGGCATTCGTAATTCACACGAAACATGTCGTATACCCTCAGGATAATTCGGAATGTTTCAAATTATTTTTAAATCACTGGCATGATTCTGCAAGTAAGGTTTTGATTGGTGGATATGAGCTACAACTGGTTGCTGTTAGATCTACATGTAATAGAGGAGCTAATTTTAATTATAATGTTTGGGGGGCCACTGCCGTTTTTTCATCCATATTTCTTTTGCACACTCAAAGGTCAAATTGGGGGGGGGGGGGGCGATGGTGTGAATGGGTGGGGGGGCCGCCCCAGGCCCCCCATAGTTACGCCACTGTTGGGAAGCATGTCAATTTTTCATTTAAAATATAAAGCCATCATGTTCAGTTCTACTACATCTAATCTATGTATCGCACACATATGTTTTGTGACAGTCAAATTTTTACATTATGAAAAAAGCCGGTCCAATCATAATGTAGTTTTCATACACGTACGTGTACGGACAACGTCATTTCTAAACAGTGTTTCTACAAGTTCATTGTGTAATGTGACGTCACATGTACCCGTACATGTACACATAATCAATCTAAAACTCTCTAATAACTACAAATGAATCAATCACACGCACAATCTTTGCATAATTAATTACAGAATAATAATTTTAAAATGCGTTGTTAGTGGACAAAAATTTAGACTAAATGTAAGACCTGTAGCCTACGTGAATTTTTTCTTGAGCTGATGATAGCAAGATGGCACAACGAGATTGAGAAAACGTAAGGTGGCGTGGTCTCATCAGAAACCTTTTGCAACTCGCCTGTCATGGGTACCTCTGACTTTCTGTTTGTGTCTGTGTGCACGTGTGTTTAAATATGATATATTTGTGCATGTGTGTGTGCTATCATACACACGCAAACATCTAATAAAATGTCGATAAAGAGGGAGGGGCACTATAATTAGAGTAGGCAACTCAAAAAAGGTTTACAGTAAAATGTGTTTATAATACCAGCGTATCAAATTACCAATGACAAAACAGTCGTGCATGCGGTTTTATGCCGGGACAGAATTTCTATCTATTGATTGCACGCGCCCTTCACTTTTAGCATGCCACGCTCGTGCCGTATAAAGTTTAAACTAAAGTAAAAAAAACAAAAGAAAGAAGAAAAAAAGAGATCCGCGGGGCCCCTGAAAGCGCGGGGCCCGTAGCATTTGCTACATCTGCTACGTTGTTAATCCGGCACTATACCCCAAGAAGTACCAGTTACACCCAAGTCATACAATTATGCACAAATATATCACCATATAATTATAATAATTGGCCAACTGGGATTTTTAAGTTTAAGTTAATATGATTTCATTTAAGCAAGGCATTATGCATAAAAGAAACAGAACAAAATTTATTTCATTCACATGAATTATAATCATATTTATTTCAAACAAACAATATTGTGTACTATGTACTTTTGAACTTTAGAACTGTCTTTTTTAACTGTCTTTTTATATCATCCTGTCTTGCCTGGGCGCAGAGCCTGCAGTACAGCTTGAGGTATTCTTGTTGTTTCTTGGCTGCAGTGCTGTCACGGTTGGGCCCTGTCATGTTGTTCACCTCATTCATGTTTGCAACAGCTCTCCAAGCACTTGGGATCAGTTGATGGTTGGCATCCTCCACATCCATTGCAGAATTCTGAAGGGCAGGATAGCGTAGTCTCATCAAATTATGAAGACAGATGCAGGCCTCGATGATAAGTCTTATGTTGTCAGGTTCATGCTGCATGGCGGTCAGGAGAATCTGCCAACAGTGTTTCGGCCAGCAGGGTAAAAACGGAAAAATTACGTACCCGAAAATAATTCTAGGGTAAAATTACATACCCAAAATATTTTTTTGCACCATACAGTCCATATCACTGTTATTCAGTCTCACACTTTGGGGTTTTAAGTCTTCAACAAAAACTTGGAGGAAAGTTATGTCCTTTGTTGAAACAAGACATTCTCTTGAACAAAAATAGAAAGTGAAAAGAAGTCCATCTAAGCAATTCAATCGTGTACAAAAAGAAACACTTTCTAAAATTTAAGAAACTGGGCGTGTGTGTGTGTGTGTGTCAAACCATTGCCATGGAATTCAGTCAAACCTAGCATTAATAGATATAATTATGCTTTTGTCTTCCTAGAGTGTTTAATACATTATCTGTAGTAATTTCATTACATGAATCCATAATTAAGTACAAGTAGCACTTGCTGTATATCAACTTTGTACATTTGTGAAAAATATTGTATTAATAGATTTAATTTATACATTCATGTGCTTACAACTTTTCTATCTTTAGTTTATATGTGAAATATATTTTATCTTGATGGGCGAGTTTTTAGTTTTTTGTTTAAGTTCATAAAAAGAATAAATAAAATAAAATTCATAACAAAAATACAATGTATTGATGCTGTAAACCTTTTTGTTGTTACTTTTATGATGTTAATAGGTTATCGGACATCTAAATAAAATATGTATGCGCCATGAATAGGAGGGGTTGAATATCACACGCAAAGAGCGTATGGGAGGGTTCATGACATACTCTATCAAAAGGATTAGGATAAAATAAAAAATAAAAATGAAGTTTGTTTAAAACATTAAATAATTGTATTTTGGTGTAGACCTGTACATGAGAGGGCAGGATGGGTAGTTATGAATGGTTCCTGTTTATTATATGCAATAATAAAAATATGTTTAAATGGTAGGCTACCGTTTTAACCATACTGTGCTAACGAAACTGGTTCGTTTTTTTGTAGTGATTCCATTTTAACCTGATCCCATTGGTTAAATTTCAGCCAACCGTTTGTGGCTTACATTTGCTAGACTTTTTTTCTTTTTTTTTCACTCAACACGTGAAATCAAATGACCTTTTCGAGAACAGTCAAAATAGTTAGGGAAAGTTTTCATCATTCGCTGTCGCTGAACGCAGCCTACTTCATGAATAATCGGACAATTAATTCAAAAATATGAAGGCAAGTTTACAAATTTCCTGCTGACTGTTACATTCATCATTCATTCTCCCAGTGGTGTAGCGTGGGTGGGACCACCGGGGCGGTTGGACACATGGAAGGGACTTGGGGGAGTGCTAACGGTCCACTGGTTGCCTTGCCCCGGGCGCTGGCAACCCACGTTACGCCACTGCATTTTCCTACGAAACATGGAAAATATCACTATAAGCTGGCCTGGATTTCACACTCCAAATGCCGGGAAATCGCTTCTCCGGACATCTACAAATCCATTTTTTTTAAGAAGGAGGGCCCAGACACCCCCTCCCAATAAGGTGCCTTCGTGATCACTAACTGATAACTACATACTCAATTTTTTTTTTTCAGACGGAAACCCTGGCCAACATTGGGCCAGGATGTTGAAGGTGTTCTCCACAATGCGACGCCCTCTGGATATCCTGTAACACATCATCAGTCAGGAAGAAATATGGCATGTCCCTATCGTCATTTGATAGGGGGTCTGCTGGTCCCATCTACTAGGCACTCCTTCAGCTCTGATTTATTGAAGATCTGTGCATCTGACATGTGTCTGTGGCCTCCAACATCTATCCAGAGGAACTTATAGTCTGCGTCGATGAGACCCATCAGAACAATGGAAAAGAAGCCTTTATAGTTGTGATAAAGGCTTCCACTGTTTAGTGGCTTTCTGCAGGAAACATGTTTTACATCAAGAGCTGCACAGGCATGAGGGACATTCCATCTATGTGCAAACATCTCAGCAATGGCACGCCATTCTTCAGGGGAGATTGGACAGCTGATGACTTCCTTCTTGTACTTATCTATGATGGCCTGGCAGACTTCTCATACTACGACAGACATGGTGTTATGAGGAACTCTGAAGTCAAACTTCATACTGGCGTACTTGTCATCGGATGCTAGGTGGCGCATAGTCATTGCAATCTTCAACCCTGGTTCGATAGCCTTCCTATACCGGGTGTCTTGTTTGGTGCATCTTGGACCAAGTCTGGTAAGGAGCTCATCAAACATCTCTGGTGGTACTCTTAGGAAGTTGAAGAAGGATGCAGAATCTTTGTGTTGTAGCTCAGGCATTAGGCGGTGATAGTGGCCGAAATTAACTTTTCTCCTCATGTGACGTCTAACCATGATCGGACCCAGCATCTCCTCCTCCTCCTTGTCAAGATGTGGACAAAGGCCTGGTCATCCTGTGCCTGTTGTGCATGCATATGTGCTAACAGCTGTACAGTTAACACATTCTGCTTGTCTGCGGCATGGTGAAGAGCAGATGCACACTGATTGTGTATAGATGATGAAGCTGTATTTATACCAAAATGTGTGTGTGGGGCTCAGTGGAAGTGGGATCGCACTGTGAACCTACTGCAAACATTGGAACAATGCCTTGGACGTATAACGAGCGTCATAGTCTCAGTGGATGTAGAATGAGCAGAAACATGCCCATAAAGTGTAGTAGAAGTGCAGTAACAGTGCTGTAAGAATGGGAGAGGCATGTATTGAGAGCCCAATAAGCGTACAGCAGTCGCAGGGGATGATTTGTGCAATTCCAAGACGCTTCTATGCATTGTTGCTATGTCCACAATATGCTCATGTAGTTCACTTTGCGCTGCCATGGCAACTGTACTGCAGGGTTGAAAATTAGCAGTTGCCCAGTTGCCTGTGGCGACCTTTATTGGCTACGGGCGACTAAGAATTTTACAAAGGTAGTCCGTTAGGCGTCCATCGATTTTAGGATCTGGCAAGTATGGTAGCAGTTGAAAAAGAAACACACTGAAACTGAATCGAATGTAACAAAACACACTACAGATCTGGCAGCAGAAGACATGGAACATGTTCTATATTTTCACAGCGTCAAAAATAATGAATAAAGATAACATTCATATAAAAACTTATTAATTTAATAAGTTTTAAACCCATACCATCTCAAATAACATTTTATTGGGGGTAAAAGTTCAGTGTAAATTAAAACAAAAATTAATTAGAAATTACCATCAAGCTGCATAGGTTAACACATTTTTTCTGATACAGGTTTAAGGCAATTGATGGAACATCTAAGGTAATCGGAATAACAAAACCGTAATACATGATCAGGGTCGTATCTCTGCAGAAAACAGGTTTTAAGGCAATTGATGGAACATCCAAGGTAATCGGATTGACAAAACCGTAATACATGATCAGGGTCATATATCTCTGTAGAAAGCAGAGTCGAATGGGCATTTGGCAAAATAGTGGATAATTCCATGGATCGCTATTTAGTGCCTCGTCTATAAGAGAACAGTCACTCCCGAGGAAATCATTTACTGGGAATATCTCTCTTGCATTGTCACAAAGAGGACTGACACTCCCAGACTGGTTTACTAAAGCATGTACAGTTCTACCTTTAGTCTCTTTGTACTGCATTATTTTTTACTTCAGAAACAATGCAAGTCAAGCAGCATACCTTGGCTCTTCTAGCATTTTGCCTTCACCCCTTATTAAAAATAAAATTTAATATGTATAATTTAATAGTACTTTGTAAAGTAACATTTTGATTTACACTGGATTTCTTTTTTTTTTTCTTTTTTTTTTGAGTTGGTAATGGTTTAAAACTTAATAACATGTTTTTATGAAATTTGACTTTATGCATTATGAAATTAAACGCCAATTCATCGGTTTTCTTTTGACGCAAACAGACTATATACGGTGAGCACATGGTTATTATTCAACAAAAAAACCCACATTCTAATTTTGATTTTGGCTATGCAATTAAATTTCAATGTGATAATTGGAGGGTTAGTTGAATTTGAGAAGGGCCAGTAAGATTTTTCTTTAACTGGCCCTGCTGGCGACCATTGTTTTCATGTTAATTTTCAACCCTGGTACTGTGTCATTACACCGCTCTCATCAGAACGCCTACCTGCTGCACTTGTTTTGTGCATGCACAAAGCAAGCACTGAAGTTTGGCGCTCAAGGTAGCTCTCTTGTTCTTGATAGTTTCCACTGCGTCACCAAATCGTTCTCAGAGACCTTACTGCACTTTGCCTCACACTTTCATACTTTTCAGGTTGCAGTGGGTGCACCAGCGTGATCGCAGTAGAGTGTGACAGGGGTATAAGATGCTAATCTTTATAGTACCCGGTACTTTATTTATAACAAGTACACTAAGTTGGCTCAAACCTAATTTTTTCTAACTTCACTTACACTTGAAGCCATTTGACCACTGAACATCTACATATTATTTATATCCCTTGTTGTTTAGAACTCATAATAGTGAATTTTGTGTTCATTTTGGTTACCACCTTGGCAGCTATCTTGAATTTGAAGAAAAAATTAGACACAAAACCCCTCAACCCTAAACACAATATTTATGTGTATTCCAAACAACAAAAAGCATGCTTTTGAACCAGAATAAAATATTCTAAAGAACTGACTAAAACAAACAGTAGAACATTAATTCAGTACCTCTACATTCTGTGTAGTGGTTTCCTTTTTCTCTTTTCTTAAATATTTTGAAATTCCATCTTTCTTGATTTTATCCTGATTAATCACATTCCCAAGTCTGAAACAGTAAAATTAATATGTTCAGATAATTACTATATACTTCATATTACTCCCCAAAACTTAAAAAATTATTAAATGAAAATTCAGAACTAGTTCAGATATTATTTTGTACATAAATTTTTATTTTAAATTAAAAAAGAAACAAAAATAGGAAAGATATTTGTTAAATTATAGACTACATGCCAGTTTTAAGAATCTTTTCAAATAATTGTGTGTGTACATGTATGTGTATGTGCATGCGTATGTGCATGTGCATGCATGCATGCGTGTTACTGGGGTTTCATTTTATTTTGTACTAAATAAATTAAGTTTGATGTTTTATTCACTTTGTTCAGCAAAGCAAACATACAGTTATAATCTAATTTAAAAATAAAAAATAAAAAAATATGTGAACTGATTACTTTTACAATATACATGTACATGTTTACAAACAACCATCTGGTAAGATTTTGGAGTTAACTCTATATTCGAGGATTGGGCCATGGAAATACATTTGCCCATATTTACTTTTACCCGGATGGGACAAAAATGCTGGGGAGAGAGTCAAGGCCAAAACCCTCTAACTTGGTAACTGAAAATAATGATAAATAATAATAATTGGTAAACTAATTTCCAGTTTGGTGAACAAATTGTGAAAGATTTTCCTCTACTTTTTTTTAACAACCAAAGATGCTTTGCAACCAGTTTTATAGAAACTGTTCCACCTCACAGTTAGAATAAGCACCATGCACATTTGCCTGCCCACATATTACATTTACTGTTGTCAGCTGGTTGTAAAGTGACAAAAAAATGCTATCAAACCATTATTAATATGAAATATTGTTTGAGATGTACACAATACATTGTTGACACTAGCATGAAAGGGACATGGAGCAGTACCCTTCAGTACCACTTTAACTATAAAACTCACCCATAGAATGTCATCTGCTCATGTATGTAGATTGAAATTACAATTTCTTGATTAGCTAACTGTACTAAACTATATTTGATTATTCTTTTGTTAATCAGTATCTACTAGATGAGGAGCCATATTTTATGTAAGTAGTATTTAAAAAATAGAGAAAATATATAATTTCAAATACTGTAAGCAGATGGAATTCTTCACTTATGGGTGGGTATTTCTGTTTTATTCAAAACATGTTTTTACAAATTACACTTACAAATAAAACATTTTTGTTGTTTTTCCCAACCACATTTCCTTTTCTTTTCTTGTGAGAAAAATGAGTCCCTATATAATGTGAATAAAAATTTGGTCCAAATTTAACAGTCAATTTGCATAACTATGACGAAGTAAAATAATGGCAATAAATTTATGGCAGACCAATGAATCTTACTTATATGTAGATAATGTACGACTAGGATCATGCTGTGTTATTTAATTTTTTTTACATATAATCCATTACTGTGCAAAAGAATGTAGTAAAATGTTGTTGTTTTTTCACAGGATTTATTTGACAATAAAATAAAGGCTGATATGCCTTGTATGTGTGATAAAAAAACACAAAAAATAATGTTTATCAAATATTTGCTTTTGTAGTCCTTAGAATAATTTAAAATAGAAATACTATTGATGCTTACAAAATATTAATTTTGCCATTATTAAATCACATATGGGATAAATATACAGAAGGCCAAGGAGAAAATGAATATACTGTAAAATAAAAAGTTTAATTAGATGCACTTCATACAATATTTTGTTTTGTTAAGCGTACCAGCTACAACAGAATTTATAATGGAACAGGATCGTAAAATGATTACAAGTATGATCATAAGTTCTTTGTAATAGTATGAATCAAGGGTAACCATTAATAATGTATATTTTAAAAGTTCAGTTTTTTTTTTTTTAAATTTGAATTATAGCTTGAGAATGAGAATTTTATAATTAACATAGGAGATACAGTCCACTTTTTGTTCTATTGTTCTCTGTATGAAAATGTTCACTCATTTCTACAATAAGTGACCCCTCCATGATTGACAGCCGCTCTGGACTAATAATATTTTGTGGTTCAAAGACCATGGACCCAGCTTTGCTTGGATGCTATTACCGGGTAAGTTAGACAACATAATTTTTTCAGTGTACAACGTTTTTGTATAGTTAACATTAAAATTATTTAAAATAATTGTCTGCTCCAACCGAATCATTATCATAGTAAACAGATACCTTTACCATGTGTTAACAGTGATGACAGCTATGCAGAGCCTACAACTGACGTAAAATCAGTCTTTTCCTGCGAAACACATCACATTATTATTATTGTATGGAAAGTAAAGTTTTGCCGAAAGCTATCAATTCTATGAAGGTAAGAATTTAACAAGAGTACCGGTGAAGTATGTGTTAAGGTCTCACTACACAGATGTCATCTGCCATTGAAACCCATGTTAAACTGCCCAACTTCAAGTGAAGATTGCCCATAGAACGGGTTCTCGTTGGCACTAACAACATACACCATTGCAAACATACATTATATAAGCATTTATTTTCACTCCAAAATTGAGAACATTTCCGTCTCAGTTTTTTGCTATATGACCGCATCTGGCTGTAGTACCGGTCCGAATAGGTGGTTCATTAACCGATTCACTCCGGCTGTCACTTGCGCTATATACCCATGTCCCAAAAGGTCGATGCACAATATTACAAAATAACATGGGCAAAATACAGCCAGAAGGCTTACCATTAAACATACATATTGTTTTAATTCTTCACCATTTGCTAGAAGTGAATATGTGACCCATAACATGTGTCCCAGTTAGGAACTATAGTGGACCGTGATCAATGAACTGTCACCCGGAAGTGATCTGTGTAGTGAGACCTTAAAGTCTAGTGACCGATTTTGTCAAACTTGGTTTGAAGTCAGTTTGATAATTTGGGTCATTTACACCATGAAAAGCTATACTAGAGCCATGTAACTTATGAACTCTAACCAATACACCAAAAGATAGATGCACCATACCATGCAATAAAACTTCATATCACATTGTTACTCCTTGGTCATCCACACAATAGATGGTCATCAAACAAGCAGCCACTATATGGTAATGTATGACCTTGTTGGTAGTTCTGATATGGGGAACATACCAAGAAGCTAATTATCTAGTTAGTTCATTAAAAATATTAGTTTCCATCAATTGTTGCTATGGGCAACAATTGTTTCATAATGAAGTGTTGAAATCCTGTTTTTTTCTGTATATTTCAGCATGAAGATCCACATATTATTAATGGCAGATACAAATTCTACTTTCATAGTAGAATACTATGTTATATATTCACAATACCATCAAAACTGTGTGTCATTATGACTGTACATTCGAAAAAATGCATTATGCACAAAATCACAGAAATTAGGGTGAATTTGGATATTGACCTTGTGACCTTGAATTTTGACCTTTTACAATGAGAAACTCAGTGTTAGACACTCAGATCAATTTATTTATTACATGTAAGTATACTAGAATATACATTTTGACACACACACCCCTAAAAAAATAAAAATAAAAGAAAAAGAAAAATAATAAAAATAGATAAAATTGACGTTTGCAATATTTACCCAAATAGGGCCCCCATACACTTGGCTGAAATCCACATCGATGTAATTACCTTTTATAAGGATGCTACACTAGTACATTTTCATTTTGGCTTGCTAAACTTATATATTTTGGGATAGACAGTAATTTCATGTTTTACATTATGGTCTCACTACACAGATGTCATCTGCCATTGAAACCCATGTTAAACTGCCCAACTTCAAGTGAAGATTGCCCATAGAACGGGTTCTCGTTGGCACTAACAACATACACCATTGCAAACATACATTATATAAGCATTTATTTTCACTCCAAAATTGAGAACATTTCCGTTTCAGTTTTTTGCTATATGACCGCATCTGGCTGTAGTACCGGTCCGAATAGGTGGTTCATTAACCGATTCACTCCGGCTGTCACTTGCGCTATATACCCATGTCCCAAAAGGTCGATGCACAATATTACAAAATAACATGGGCAAAATACAGCCAGAAGGCTTACCATTAAACATACATATTGTTTTAATTCTTCACCATTTGCTAGAAGTGAATATGTGACCCATAACATGTGTCCCAGTTAGGAACTATAGTGGACCGTGATCAATGAACTGTCACCCGGAAGTGATCTGTGTAGTGAGACCTAAGCCCGTGAGGAGTTTCATGGAAAACCATAGATATTAATGAATATGTTACGGGTATGATTCAATTCTAATTATGTGAAATGTTTGCAATGAGATGGATGAACAGTTTGTTTTGGACTAACTATTGATGACTGTATTCATCGGAGAAGGTGCTGTCTGATTAATGAAGTTATTGTTCTTTATTAGAAAGGAAACTTTTGTTTAGCATGGGTACTCTGGTAACACATTTATATTAGTGACTTAGTTATTGTATGTGACACATTACCATTCCAAATTGTTCCTACATGTGAGGTTTGATGGTCCTGTATGCATCTGTATGCAAAATATGATCTGGAGAAGGATTTAGTTATGTGCAGTAGAACGTGAAAAGTAGGTCACAGTGACCTAGTAATAGTATGCGACACACAGCCATACCAAGTTGTTCCTACATGTGAGGTTTGATGGTCCTGTATGAATCTGTATGCAAGATATGGTCCGGACATGGATTTACTGTTATGTGCAGTAGACCATGACAAGTTGGTCACAGTGATCTTGTAATAGTATGTGACACACCACATCCCAAGTATGCATCTGTATGCAAGATATGGTCTGGACAAGAAAAAGTTAACAGACAGAAGGATGGACTTTCAGATGGACAGACGTATGGACAACGCCCATACGATAATACAACCCATCATAGATGGGCATATAAAAATCACTTGCCATGTCTTACAATGGAACTTATAGACATGTTTTTCTGATTATCGCCCAGCAGTTTACGACGTTGTCGATAGATGGTGTAACCGTACGGCCGCCATTAAGGGAGTGAAATTCACGCAACAATAAAGTGACGGCATTGCATCTGGCGCAATTTCAGTATTTATTACTTTCTTGGAACGTTTTGTAAAAGCAAAACCAGTCTCTCGGATAATTCAACCTCATTTAAAGATTGTATATTCATATCAATGTCAGTGGAAATCTGTGAATGATTAAAAACATAAATAATAAAGCACCTATACCCGCCAATACAAAAGCATAGCAAATAAATTAAACATGCGCAAGTAAATAAGCTTGATGGTTATTAAGTGAAACTTTACTGAATACATCCTAAAATATAGAAAAGATATTTCAGTTATGTACGTTTATAGAAAACACGGTTTACCATTTTAAAAAAGAAAGACTGACCTTAGATCTAGACGTCAATATTTAGCTGTTACTATTATTAGCTCTGGGCTATTCCAGATGTAATCACATATGGTTGAAGTGGGACACAGTTCACACTTCCAAATATTGCTCTCTTATTTTTAATTAATTTTTTTTTTTTTTTTAAATAGGAGTTATTATGGTGTTAAATGTGTGCAAATAAACTGATAAATAAATAATTTACTAACGTAATACGCATGCAGGCCACACCAAACATCACACCCCCACCCACTTCGTCAAATTTTATTTTTTAATTATTATTATTTATATTTTTATTATTAATTTATTAATTAATTCCTTAATTTGTTATTATTTTATTATAAATATATTTTTAATAATTTTTGTTTTTGTTTCTCTGTCATCTGATGTCCCCATCCGCAGAGGCTAAAATACTGTTTTAAAGTTCAATATATTAGGCTATACAGGTGTCCAGGGAAATTATATTTGCTTGCATAAGTTTAACTTATTCATTATACTTTTGTATTCATGTGTATATAAATGCTTTATTATTTACGTTTTTAATTATTAACACACTTCCACCAGCTTTGATATGAACATATGGCAGACCGATCACGTGATTCTAAACATGGCTGCGCAGAGTACTCTGACGTCACTGGCCAATAAACCCGTCTATTGATTCATTTAATCAGTCTTTGATAACTGTACAGTCAGACAAATGGCCAAAATAAAAGTACAGTCACACACACACACACATTAAGCTCATGGAAGGAAGGAAATGTTTTATTTAATGATGCACTCAACACATTTCCAATACCAATTTATTAACAAAGTTCTGTTTGCACATCAATTATACATTTACTTTTTCATTTGAGCTACAAATTAAAACTATAACCCTACAAAAGTACATTTGTACTAATAGATCTTGATACATTTTAATTTTTATTTTTGTTTCTTTCGAAACCATTTATTTTTCATTTGGATGTAATTGCTTTTCGTTTGAGTAATTTGACTGAATTAAACAAATATAATTATTGACAGACTAGATGGCTTTGCAGGTTGGCTATGTGATGGCTATATGGCATCAGACATATGGTTAAGGACCACACAGATATTGTTAGAGGAAACCCGCTGTTGCCACTTCATGGGCTACTCTTTTCGATTAGCAGCAAGGGATCTTTTATATGCACCATCCCACAGACAGGATAGCATATACCACAGCCTTTGATATACCAGTCGTGGTGCACTGGCTGAAACGAGAAATAGCCCAATGGATCCTAGATAGACCACATATCAAGCGTGCTCGTTACCACTGGGCCATGTCCCGCCCGTCATTAAGCTCAAACAAAAAGCATGTTGAATAAAAGATAAAAAGACTTTTCTATTTGGTCACTCCCTTTTATAACTAAACCAATTTTAACCATGAAGAGCAATTATAAAAAAATCATTGTGGGGTGTTTTTTTGTGTGTGTGCATGTTGGGATGGGGGAGTAGCCTATGTGATTGTGAGATTTAAGGGGATAAAGAAGTCTTGTCAGAAATGTTATAAATGATTAAATTCAATGAAAATAGAAAATGTAGGCCTACTGAATACCAATTTATTTTTAAAATTCTGTTTGCACATCAATTATACATTTACTTATAAAATATAATAAGTAAAATAATTATTTAAATTTCTTTGAGTATAAATGTGATTTAACATTTAATTTTTAATTTTCATTTCAGCAAAAAAAAATTCATATTTCTTTTTTTGTTTCTTTCGAAACCATTTATTTTTCATTTGGATGTAATTGCTTTTCATTTGAGTAATTTGACTGAATTAAACAAATATAATTATTGACAGACTAGATGGCTTTGCAGGGTGGGACATAGATGATAAAATTTTTAAGGATAAACATTTTCTAGAGAAAGTACATGGGTCAATAGCAGTTATGGTAAATATAATGTTTTGTTCAGGTTTGTTGACACGAGCAAGATTTTTGACAAATATCCAATTCCAGAGAACTGTGAAAAACTAGTTACTCCAAAAGTTAACAATGAATTATGGCAAAAAAATACCATGGGCTTTGCGTAGTAGGGATCAGTCGGTTTAATACATTAAAAAATCTTTGAATTGCAGTATGGTGAATCTAATCAAAGTGACAAAGACAAAGCTAAAGAATATTTGGCAGACAGTCCAGCTCTTCTTGGAAATTCCAACCATACATATATTCGATCAAAGTTACCATGGTCTATACGCTCTTTGTGTACATCCACCACACCGACAACTTCAGAACCTTTTGGTGATGATTTACATGACTTGAAAAAGCTAACATCTTCCTTTTTCAGCATGCAGCCATTTTCTGGTAGTTCTTTTTTAGAGGGAAGCAGATGCCCATGGGGCAGAGGTTGAAACTAAGGCAACAGAATGATTATCACAACAACTTCAGCCAAGGAAGGGGCCAGTATCCAAAAAGCGTTGGCAAGTATGACTGAAATATCTGTAGATTCAGTTTCCAGACATGTTCATGCATGGGAAAAACTGACATGTGATAAATGGATTTTACAAACAATTCAGGGATATAAAATAGTTTTTGACTACTCCAAAACAGTTGAAACCTTCAAATCCTATCAAGTTTTCAGTTGACCACAAAGTTTTAATTTCAAAGTCCTTAGCTTGGTAGAAAAAGGTGCAATTATAAAAACTAAGACATGGGAAGATCAATTTATATCTAACTTGTTTTTGGTAAAAAAAAGGGGCAGTTTAGACCAGTGATTAATTTGAAACAACTTAATACTTGTATTGAGTATTATCGATCATTTCCAATAGGAAACTTTGAGGCTAGTTCTTGAATCTGTTCTAAAATGGGGGAGGGATGTAGTCCAGCGGTACACTATTCGCTAGATGCATGGTCAATCTGGGATCGATTACCATCGGTGGGCCCATTGGGCAATTTCTTGTTCAATCAAAGGCTGAAAAAGGATAGATCGGTACTACAACCGTATGCGGTCATATAGCAAAAAAACCCAAGATGGAAATGTTCTAAATTTTGAAAATAAATGCTTAATACAGTAATAATATAATTTATGTTTGCAATGGTGTATGTTGTTATGCCAACGAGAACCCATTATATTGGCAATCTTCATTGGAAATTGGGCAATTAACATGGATTTCAATGGCAGATGACATCTGTGTAGTGTGACCTAAATAAAAATAAATATGTCTTCAATATTCAAATATCAACACATTTAGGTAAGTAATAATGAAAAAGATGAAAATAAATTGTTAATGTATTTGAATTTTGAATCTTTATTTATTTTCAAGTTATATGCAGACCTGTTTACATCAACTGCTTTGTACCAGTAGTTTCACTTAGTCTTGTCAGTGTGGTTAGGCCATCGGTCTACAGGCTGGTAGGTACTGGGTTCGGATCCAAGTCGAGGCATGGGATTTTTAATCCAGATACCGACTCCAAACCCTGAGCGAGTGCTCCACAAGGCTCAATGGGTAAGTGTAAACCATTTGCACCGACCAGTTCAACAAAGACCATGGTTTGTGCTATCCTGCCTGTGGGAAGCGCAAATAAAAGATCTCTTGCTGCTAATCAGAAAGAGTAGCCCATGTAGTGGTGACAGCGGGTTTCATCTCCAAATCTGTGTGGTCCTTAACCGTATGTCTGACGCCATATATCCGTAAATAAAATGTGTTGAGTGCGTCGTTAAATAAAACATTTCTTTCTTTCTTTTAGTCCTGTCAGTAGTTTGTTTCTTGTCAGTAGTAAAAGGTGTATTAAAGGATTCAAGGTGATAGTCATAAACAGAACAAGTGAACACAGTATTGTTGTACAAATGTTGTTACAGTGTGTGATTAACATAGTCTTAATGGATGTCAAAATGTTGTTGTTTTTTGTTTGTTTTTTAATGGAAATGTTTGTATGCCCCTTTTAGCTGATCCAAGATTTTATTGCTGTGTTGTCTGAACATGTTGCATGCATTTTGGCAACATCTTTACCAGCTGTTAATAACATTACTATACTAACAAGATCTCCTAGTGCTCAGAACAGACAAAAAACAGTTGTGCCCAAATTGAGATCTAAAAACAGTTACCCGTATAGAATAATAATCCATCAAAGTATTTTTTGAAAAGACCTGTAATTCACTTACAAATAAACAATAATCAATAAACAATGTATTGAGGTATTGCTACATAAAAATAAATAAATAAAAACATTTATTTTTAATTTATATTATCCAGTTTTTTTTCAATTAAACCCCCCCCCCCTCACTCTTCTATCCAAAAATATGAAGAAAAAAACAAGAGAGTAATGTTTAAAGACCAGTATTATCCAGATTTAATATTTAATTTTTGTTTAATGAATAAAAAAAATAAAAAATAAAATAATAATTATATATATATATATATATATACCGGTATATATATATATATATATATATATATATAATTACAAACTTTCCGAATTTATACGATTTACTGTATTCTGATTGGCTGATGTCACTAAAAAACCAAGCGTTATCCTTCCATAAACCTCATAAAAATACGTCATCACGGAAGACCAAGATCGATTGGAACTATTTTTAGCTGGATGGGCGAGAAGCCCAATGACCCAGTTCGGTGATCGTTTTAAAAATAGAACAAGGAAGTGACCTGTTTTCTCGATTAAAAAAATAAGGGAAACTGGATGAGATATTCATATTACAATATATTTTTTATTTGTTTTTATTCTGTTAAAGGTAGAGTAAACTCAAACAAGAGATTTGTGTGTTGGAAAGATGCATACCCGGACCACCAATACATACTGACACTTTAACAAATGAAAAACGCTTAATTTTAGAGTTAATAAAAAAACATGATTATTCCTGCTAACTGGGGGCAGCCATTTTGTTTCGTTTTTGTGACGTCCGGTGGTATACCTTGGGGCGAAGTGACGTCAGCTCCGTCCATCTGCTCTATGCACAGTGTAAACAAACGCTCTAATTTGCGACAAGGCGCTTCGCTTTCATCAATATGACTTGTAAAACAACATAAATGACTTGATAGTATAATAAACTATTTAACTAAGTATATTTCAGTTTGCATCAATAGAACGAAATGAAGTTATAGTATTTTTCTTTTTTTAAAAATCAAAAGAAAAAAATGCATATTATTAGGCCTATTGGTATGCACGTTCGAGCAAAAACGACCACTCACGATACCCAAGTGATAATTTTATTTTCTTTGGGACTACATAATTGGTCAGTTTTGTGATTTTAGATGGGAAAGTCTACTTAATCTAGGGTTTTACAGAATTACTTACAGTAATAAAGCAGACGGCTGGTCAATTACGATTAGAGGGGTGTCCGTACGGTTAACACACAATACCCTGTGATCTTAATAAAAGAAGCACATCTTTTTAGTGTGTCTAGACACAGTGTCTGGGGACCATCTAAATATACACCTGCCAATCAGGAACCACAGGTACAGGCCACGGAAAGAAAAGACCAATTAACTAAAAAACCACTCCGATTATTATTTCAGTACGTGGGTTAATTTATGTACAAACCATAATACAGTTATTTCAACACTTTGACAATGGTGGTTTATTTTGTATTAAACATAAATATATAATTGTTGCTGGCTTACTGGGATGACTATTATTACAGGATATTGAGATGCATCCGCAAAATCGGGTATGTTTTGTTTCTTCATTTCGAAGACTAATTCCTGACGTGACACGTTAGGCATTACGTAACCACTAGCTCGCCAGAGGGCGTATTTACTGGGATGATACAAAATGGCTGCGCCCATTATATATACGTAATGGCCGTCACATTTAACTGTTTTATTAATTAACTATATGATTATACTTGTTGATATTAAGCAATAATGTGTATTATATATCGTTGAATATGCATACCAGGTTAAATGCCTTGATTGTCCCTTCCTTTAAACCCCCCCCCCCAAACATCCAATAGTATGTATACATGTATTCCTACGCTTATTTACAGAACATGGCTGACGGTAAGAACGAAAGAAATTATTTTTGAGTGTTTTAAGGTACACTTCTTGTACTGTTTGTAATTATAAGAATTGTTTCTAATTTTTTAGGAATTTATCGATGTATAAAAGTCACAAATGTAGTATAAAATCGCGTAGTGTAGCGAAGCGATTTTATACCATTTGTGACTTTTATACATCGATAAATTCCTAAAAAATGAGAAACAATTCTTATATACAGTCGAACTTGGTCAAACAGGTACCTCTATATAAAGGCCACCTGCCCGTAACGGCCACTATTTTCCAGCAATAATAAGGTCTAAACCTGCATTACCGGTCAAAACATTATTTGAAAAAAAAAATCGTATTCTTCCCACCATAATATTATATGATCGTACAGCGATTTAGTTCCCAGTAAATCCCATTGTTTTCTGCAATGCCACCATTGTTGTGTCACATGACCAGAAAGTTTGGAGATTTGATTTGACTCAACAAAGAACAAACTTATTTTGATGTTATCATATGATGTTATTGTCGTAAACAAATATACGTTTACTAATGCTAAGCCGGTATGCTGGGAAATCTTCAATACTTGATGCTGCTATATGAGTATTGAAGAATGTGTGGCCTCTATTCATGTTACTTGCTGCAACACGCAATCGAAAATCAGTGACTTTTATAAAAACTAAACAGAAATGTAATGGTGATGAAATTGTGCTAAATCACTGATTCAAAATTTGTGATTTGTGAAATTTAATGATATTAATATGAAAGTGCTTAATTCTGTGATAAATGCATTCCAAACTAGAGACTTTTAAAACCTGAACATTTCTGAAATATTTTATATGAAACTGCTTAATTCTGTGACAAATGCATTCCAAATTAGAGACTTTTAAAATCAGAACATTTGTGAAATATTTTATATGAAAGTACTCAATTCTGTGACAAATGCATTCCAAACTAGAGACTTTTAAAATCAGACCATTTGTGAAATATTTAATGTGACAGTGCTTAAATTATTATTATTGGTAAATTATATTGATGTGAAAGTGCTTATTTTATTATTTATATTAAATGATATGGAGGCAAACGTACTAAATTTTGTTTTAATAAATACAATTACATGTACGTTTATTATTTTGTGTTGTTTTTCTTTTCTTGGGGGTATTACCAAAGGAAATCAAACTGTACAACAGTTAATAATGAGATTTTATAGTGAAATATGTTAGGGTTTCGATTAAATATTTTGGGACCTCTATATAAAGGCCACTTGTCTAAAACGGCCACTTTCTGTTGGTCCCTTGAGTGGTTGTTATAAAAGTTTGACTATATATATATGTTATTACCAGAGCGTTTTTCGGTATCATCAATATCATATATTAGGAATAAAAATTGTGTTATGCGAGCCTCTGGCGATACTGAAACACACAAGGGTAATAATCTCTTTATCATATAATTTCAAGCTTAATACATGTTTTTGTAAACTATACACGCAACTTTAATTCCAGTCCGCCATTACTAGATATTCAAATGACGTAAGACTATGTGGCGCGGCATATTTTTTAATGGAAATGACGTCAAACTTGAATAACATCATTTTGGATGCTCTTACATCAAAATAAACCAGGGCTTAACATTTTTTACTTTCTGAACGCTGGACAGCTTTCAGTGTACAATTGCTATTTGATGACTATGAATGCATACGTCAATTATGGAGTGTTACCCAAGTACATTTGCCTGAATGTCAATAAACCTAGTGCCGTGAACTCAATTAATTTACATCTAATTTGCAAAGTTATCAAATTCTTAAAGTATGTGATCTGAAAAATATCACATAGTTTGTACTGAAAATGTAAGATATTATATGATATATTGCTGTGACATGTGTATTGAGTCATTGGAGACTTCATTGGAGATCAAAAGAATGCGTAAACTACAAGTTCGATTCTTACCTTTTGCACGAGTCTCGCTGCACAGATGCCTTAGAAGTATATGTACTTGTTTTGTTGGAAGGTGCTGGTTACATCTATCTAATGAATTATTTATCTTTGACAGTAGTTTCGAACTCACAAGCATCAGAAACAAGCTACATAATTTATTCAACCAATCACAAGTTTTGTTCATTTGGGTCCACGCCTTCTCACTATGTATATATTTTAACAGCTGACCAATGGCAGTCAATCTTTTATAATTCTATTGTGTGAACGACATAGTTTGGAACCAGATGTCAAACGCAATTATTAATAAATATATTTTCTAAATAATTATTAAATGCTACACTCTCTGCAAATTGGGTGACTAAACGGAAACAAAGGACCAGTTTATTCATTATTAATTCCCACAAATTTCGTACATTTTTTGTCAAAATTGGACGACAGTTTGACAAAAAAAAAAGAAAAAAAAAAAAAAGGGACCCCAAATGTAGTTACCATAGTTTCCATACTTAATTCGTAGAACATTTTTTTGGGGGGGATTTTCCGTAATAAATACGGACAAATTGTAGAAGTAAACAGGTCTGTATATGATATGTAGAGATTTGTCTTTTCAATTTTTATTTTGATACTAGTTGTCTAACTAGCAGTTTTGGAAATGTTACTGCAAAAGCCAAAATGATAAAACATGGAATGGATGTACAACGTAAAGCTACAGAATTCATCAATGCCGGAAAGAATCCTATAGCAACATTTGATCGATAAACCACTTTATGCACAGGCAAAATTTGTGCAGTCCCAAACAAAAATGCATGCTTGTGGCTAGGTTGTCGCAAGGTAGTTACAAGGTTGTTAAAAGGTAGTACAAGCAATGCAAGCTATTTCCAAGCTAACATTTAGCTCACATAAGGTAGTCAGTAATTCTGCAAGGTTGCTACATGCCATTTGTGAAATCATGCATATCTTAAACTGTTGCTACATTCCATTTGTGAAAGCATGCATATCTTAAACTGTGCAAGCTTCCCGCAAGCATGTTTTCATTTTTACAAGCTTGCTGCATGCATATCTTCAAATGTGCAAGCTTCCTGCAAGCATGTTTTCATTTCGCAAGCTTGCTGCATGCATATCTTCACCTGTGCAAGCTTCCCACAAGCATGTTTTAATTTTTGCAAGCTTGCTGCATGTATATTTTCAACTGTGAAAGCATGTCTACACTTGTGGAAGCTTGCGCACGGTTCCACACAAGTAAAGCTTAGTTTATGTAGTTGAATTTGAACAGAAAAAGCTAAGTCCAAAGCATTTTTATTGTTGTTGTTTTTTAATTCATAACTTCTCATATGATTTATCAAATTCAATGGGAACAGTGGCTAAACAACCAAACATACATGTAACAGATTTAGATAGTATTTACAATAATAATTAAAACAAAATTAATATTAATACATATGCATGATAATGGTTGAAACAGGATCATCTTGTAATGATTGGATTATCAACTGGTCCCAAAAGTAACAACATATGGCCATGAGAGGATGATTTGGGCCATGTTTGGTTAAAATTAGCCTGGTGGAATTTGAGAAGATGTTGAAAATGTCTGAGCAAATCAGGCCAGGGTGGACATCTTGGATTTTGAATCAGTCCCCAAAATAGCAATACTTTGTCAGGTCCATGAGAGGATCATTTCAACCAAGTTTGGTTGAAACCTGGATGGTGGACCTTGAAAAGAAGTTTTAAAAATGTCTCATCAGAGGCCAGGCAGACCATCTTGGATTTTGAATCGGCCTGACAAATAACAATACTTGGTCAAGGCCATGAGAGGATAATTTGGAATAGATTTGGTTGAAATCTGCTTATACGTGGGACCACGAGAAGTCAAAAACAACTCAGTCAATCAAAGGCCAGATCGGCCATCTTAGATTTTGAAAATGCCCCCAAAATAACAACTCTTGGTAAGTGCCATGAGAGGACCACTTGGACCGAATTTGATTGAAATCTAGCTGGTGGAACTTAAGAACTAAAAGGTCTCAGTTAATCAGAGGCCTGGGAGGCCATCTTGGATTTTGAATAGCCACAAAAATAACAACACTTAGTAAGTCATGAGAAAATCATTTGGACCAAGTTTGGTTTAATCCTGCTTGGTGGAACAGGAGAAAAACAGAAAACAAGAAGAAACAAATGACTTTACACCACAGCGTGGATCTCCAGATAGTGGAGGAATATAACCTAAAACAAGACGAAGAAGAAGAATATAGGACCAGGAGCTTTTTAGCATATCAGTTTAGTCAAGACTATCCCACATACATGGAACATGTCTATCATACAGGTAAACTAATTTTGTAGCCTAAGTATCTGACAACATGTAGCACCTATTTTTTTGGTTTTAACTGTTCATGTTTTTCATTTTAAAACCATTGTTGTCGCAAGCATGCGGGAAGCTCGTCGCAAGCTTGCAGGTAGCTTGTCGCAAGCTTGCGAGTTCTGTCACAAGTGTGTGGGAAGCTCGTTGCAAGCGTGCAGGTAGCTCATCACAAGCTTGCAGGAAGCTTGTCACAAGGTTGTAAAAAAGGTTCCAAATACTAGCTTAAACTGAACAAGCTTGCGGGAAGCTTGTCGCAAGTGTGCGATAAGCTCGTTGCAAGTGTGCGAGAAGCTTGCGAGATGCTAGTTGCAAGCATGCAAGAAACTGGTGGGAAGCTTGCTGCAAGCATTCAACAAGCTGGTCACATGGTTGTAAAAAGGTTCCAAATACTAGCTTGAAACACAGTAGTTACTACTGTGTAAGATATGCTTGTACAACCTTGTTGCAAGGTAGTTATCAGCTAGTTACCACTATTTATTAAGCTTGCAATTTTTGTTTGGGGTGGAAATTTCCTCAACACGGCGTATACAAGCAAATGGTCCACTTTCAGAACTAAAACATTATATATATATATATATATATAGATATATAGATACATGATGATTTGATAGCTCAGAGCGCATCGTGGTTAGTCTACCAATCTGCAGACGATTCGGTGCCACAGGTTCGAGTCCCACCAACTTCACAGGACAATTTGTGAGGCCAGAAAGGATTTAATTATCCCCTGCCCCAGTGCGTTATTATCTATGTATGTAACAGTCAACCTCGACATACATACAATATATAGATATTCATACATCAATACATATACATATACACATACACATACACACACACACACACACAGATCCAGACCTGAACATGGTGACGACACAGTTGGTTCAAGGTCAACGGCTGGTTTGGCAGGAGACGTAGGTGTCTCTCCATTTCGTCCTATAGGTTCTCGATGGGCGAAACGTCAGGTGAAACAGCGGGCCAAGGCGTGTGTTGACATTCTGCTGTCCCAGGAAGTCGGTCACTACACGTGCGACGTGAGGGCGAGCGTTGTCTTGCTGCAACATGACGGCACCATGTTGACCTTGAAGGAACAGGAGCACATGCTGAAACCTGCACGCTGCACAACGCAAGTGTCAGCGTAGTGTTCGTTAACACATCTGTAGACTCAATTTCGACCGTCACTACCGTCCAAATGGAATCTGGACTCGTCAGTGAATAGCACACCTGACCAGTCGCGACGGGTGAATCGTAAGTGCTGTCTACTCCATGCTAGACGCGCATTTCGGTGACGTCGTAGCAGAATAGGACGTATTGCTGGGCGTCGCGGCCTGATGTTGTGCTCCAATAAACGGTTGCGAACTGTTCTGGCACTGATTACTCTCAACCCAGGGATGGTTCTGCATGGTTGTCAAAGTTGCCGCCCGAAATCGATTCAGAAGATGTGTTACCCGAATATGGTTGTCCTGTGCTTGTGACGTTACACACGGGCGACCTGAACGTGGCATGTCTCTGGTGTTGCCCTGCTGTTGGTAACATCCTCTCAAATTCTGTATCGTGTTTCGATGCACGCCAAAACTTCTTGCGACCTCATTATGCGCCATTCCAGTTTCGACCGCGCGGTGACGTTCAAATTCAGATAGGCGTGGCATGACATCAACGCCGTGTAGAATTAATCAAAGTTGTTTTTCTAACCAGTGGTTTTGTTCACGAAGTGGTAATACAATGATAATAGTTAGGTTTTTTTATAAGTCAGTGATCACAGCTTGTTTGGCACAACGGTTTTTAAAGTCATCTTTCACAAGTTTGTTATGCACAAACCTTATCTGATCCAACACGAATTCACTGTCCGGTTTTGTTTGGAAATATACATGTAGTGTATTGCACGTTTCAAAAGCTTCAGTCACACTCGGTTCTTTGATATTCTGTTCGCTGCTGCCTACCATCTCATTGTCCATGTCGTCGTCATTCTCTGCATCCGGGTTTCTTTCAAGAAGCACGTCCTCGAGAATGTCGTCATCTGTTGTTACTATACATGTCAGAATATCAAGATCTGCATGGATGAATTGCTGGATGTCTCTAATACCGAGTTCTGCCAGGCGTGCTAGAGGCAAGTCATCGTCTGGCTCGTCGTCATCATCTTCATTCTCAGTCGAGTCGTCATTAGAGCTGGGAACAAACTCATTGAGAAAACATTTCCCCTGTCATCCATGCTTTTTTATTACTTTCATACTCGGTTGGTAACGACTTCACCCCCCAAAAGCACCTTGGTTTAGCAAACTTGCCAATTACAATGAGTGGTAGTTTATCACTGCCATCCACATTGACGCAAACAAGGACAGTGAGACACTCTTTACTTTTTTTCCCACCATGACACTGGACATCCTTAAACTCGAGAGTTCTGTCTGGCACTAGTCTGAAATGGGGAGATTTCGGTCTCGCATGGTAGTAAACCACTTTACTGATTCTAGCTCTTCAAACTGACCTGCTCTCATAAGTTTTCGCTTAGGGCCGAATTTCATATACCCTTCCTTTTTGATCCACCCCGAAAGAGTATTTTGGGGGACATCAAATTTTTTTGCTACTTCTGTTTTTGATTTTCCCCCTTGCCTGGTATTTTAGTTCAATAGTTTTTGTATCTAAATGACGTTTGGTTCCACGTTTCCCTAGTACTGATCCAGGAGCCTTCCCTGGATTGCTCAGCAATTTCAACCAAACTTTCTTCAGCCATAACTTTGATGATAAACGAGAACGGGAAACTCTATTAACGTGCCCCTATCCACGAAGGTTCAGGCACGCCCACTACGGATTTAGCCTCTGACTTCGCCAGTGACTAACTCCGGAGCAGGGGGTGGGGTGGGGGGGGGGGGGGGGTAAGTTTGAGGTGGGCGGAATTTGGAAAAAACCCATTTAGTAAGGTCAACGTGAGCGCGGACCAAATAGCAGACACTTCGCAAACTTTAAGTACACCGAGTGGGAGCCGTGCTCTGATTGGCTGAATTTCGATTCCTCGGTGAAGCCTGTATTTTACCTAAGTCTACAAAGAGTAACTGCATCCAAAACATGTCCGGACTCTAAAATTTATCCCAAAATAGTTAAGACTGCTCAGCCAAAAGGTTTTTAAGGTGATTTTGAGCAATTGAACGGGCGCCAAAGTAAAATGCGTTAGACTACTTATAAAAAAATAAACATAAGAATTTTGAACTGCTTCCAAAACGTTTAAAGTCTAACTAGCCCAAAAAAGAGGTTGGTACTCACGGAGGAAAAGGTTGGTAGGAGATTGGTGGGAGATTGGTGACTACGGCGAGGAGAGCCAGACTCTGGAATCGTAGTTGGGCAGGAACTGGTGGAACTCTGGTGTCCCTAGGGCCTTGGCAGCCTTAGGGTACTGATCACCTCCGAAGATCTTCTTCAGGATGCGATGGATTGAGACGTTATCCATCTCGGTGATCAGCAGAGCCTGGTTGTAGAGTTGTCCCTTGCGGTATGTCACTAACAAACATCTGATTCCATCGTTTAAGCTGATGACATGGCTTTCGTGCTGTCCATCGCCGTTGGGGATCTGCCTAAATCCATGGTCGAAAGGGGGGCAGAGAAAGTTTTCAGGTTGAGTGATGCCCATCCTGTAGCATTTGCCGTAGCGCTTGTTCAGGTGGCCGTGGAGCGTCCAGGCTTGAGTGCCTTCCACTGGTTCCGCCCCTTTGGGGGGCGGCGGCGGTTGTTGAGGAGGGTCCCTGCTGGTGGTGGTCGCAGTCGTCTCGGCCTTCCTCTTTCCAACGGCGGGTAGGGCCGAACTCCGGGCGCACTCCTCCTTGGTAGCACGGTCAAATTCCGGAGTTGAAGTAGAGTGACGTATAGGGTGCCTGGTCGCTAACTCCGGGAACATGGGTTCAAACGGAGTTGGCGGTGGCGTAGTCGGCCGTGTGGTTTCTGTCGGGAGCTTGTCCAACTTCTTCCTCTCGGTCGCAGGCTGGGCTGTGGGCGGTTTCACAGAAGGAGCTGCCACCAGCGGTTTAGCCGCTGGCTTTGGCCCCTCCTGTTCCTTCCCTGGCGCGATTTTCCTCTTCCTATATCTTCCTCTCTTCGGAGATGGTGGGTTCCCGTACACCAAGGTCACGGAAGCCCGTGACCCGGTGTACGATACCCGGTATTCCAACAGCATTCCGTAGGACTTGAGCAATCCCCCCAGGTGGGGGGGGGGCAGATCGAGAGAACAAGGGCTGACGTCCGTCTTCATCGAAAAATAGTACTGAATGCAAGAATCGACTGCTGATGATAAATATTACCTATGACTGGGAACGGAATTTTATATAATAAATGTTGGGGTGAAAGGATTTACTCAAAATTAAAGTGCATGAAGCACAGGCGGAGGCCCTTTACCCGTAATTGTTGCAATCACTACATTCCATTGATCTATCCTGTACCTTATCCTGTAAAATGATTAAAGTACACCTGCGTGGTATGCATAGGCTCGCTGGTTGATTCGTGTGACATGCAAAGTTCATTCATCTAACGATTACTGCAGTACCATTGTCTGTACTTGAAAGATAATTACTGACAGGTGCTAAATAAACAACACAATAAGCCGGCATATGATCTAGGATTAATGCGTTCCACTTAAAGATTTAATTCCGAATTTATGACTTACTTTGTGACTGACGGGAAAGGGTCGATGATATTTAAAAAAAAATCTTTGGATAGACTTAGCCGTTCAAGCTAAATGTGTTTAATTTTACAGTTTGGACCAATAAACTGGTTCGAGAGAAAACTTCTGTTCGACCGTAGGGGTATTTGACCAATCAGCACCAAAATAAAAGGGTTTAATAGAGAGAAAAATCGGGACTTTGTTCTTGGTTCGAGAATACCGGTAGGTTCGACCGTTGGGTGTTCGAACCAATGACATTCTACTGTGTGTGTGTGTGTGTGTGTGTGTGTGTGTGTGTGTGTGTGTGTGTGTATGTATGTATATATATATATATATATATATATATATATATATATATATATATATACTACTCAAAAGAATTTAAGGGTCAGACGATATTTTCGACATTATTTTCTGAATGTCAATTATATTAGCTAGACCATAATGTCACGCATGGTATTGTTCCATTTTGACGAAAGTGGGTCTAAGCAACCCATAAATGAATTAAAATCCACTGTCATTGACACTGTCGACTAGTTCTAATGGCGAAAACATGCTTACATTTGCACGTAAATTAGGGCGAAAGCAAAAGGTCTGCTAAGTGCCCATAACTTGCTTTTTCACAAAGCGCTTCATTTGCACGCTTTGCACGTGTATTCCATGTTCCAAATGCTGAATTTCCGTATAATTGGAGTTTGCGTTCGTGTACGGTGCACACTCCAAATTCGACAATGGTACGACTTCAACTGACTATCGAAGATCGAGGAAGGGCTATTGCTTGGCTTCAGGATGGCAATACGCAAAGAAATGTTGCTCTGAGACTTGGTGTCAGTCAGAGTGTCGTTGGCCGACTGTGGCAACGGTACCAAGCAACGAATTCTGTTCGAAATCGTCCACGTTCGGGAAGACCCCGAAGCACTACAAATAGAGAGGACCACTACATCACCAATATGGCTCTACGTCAACACACAACCACTGCACGCCGATTACGTGACAATCTGCGGACTGCGACTGGAACTCGAGTGTCTGATCAAACCATACGCAATCGTCTGAGAGCCAATAATCTACGCTGCCGTCGCCAGGCTGTTCGACCACCACTCCTACCACGTCACAGAACGGCCAGACATCACTGATGCACACTTCATCTGTGGTGGCAACGTGTTCAGTGGGGTCGAGTGATGTTCACTGATGAGTCCAGGTTTAGTCTCCAGTTCGATGACGGTCGGGTTCGTGTCTACAGACGTCCTGGGGAGCGCTTCGCTGACGTTAACGTTAGACAACGTCACCGGTTCGGTGGTGGCAGCGTCATGGTGTGGGGCGGCATCTCTATCCACCACAGGACTCCCCTCTATGTGGTGGATGGCAATCTGAATGGAATCCGCTATCTGAATGAGATTATCCGGCCGTTGGTTCTCCCAGGCCTTCAGCAGATTGGCGGCGGGGCAGTTTTGCAGGATGACAATGCCAGATCCCACCACGCCAGGGTGGTAACGGACTTTCTCAGACAACAAGGTATCGCCAGGATGGATTGGCCAGCATATTCGCCTGATTTGGCCCCTGGGACGAATTAGGCAGGAGAGTTCGGGATAACCATGCCCCTCCGGCCAACCTTCATGATCTGGATCAACTTCTTATGGCAGAGTGGCAGGCCATTCCCCAAGAGTTCTTCCGACGTCTGATCAACAGCATGAGGCAACGATATGTCGAGTGTATTCTCGCCAGGGGTGGATTCACACACTATTAACGAATGTTCTAATGTGTAAAATCCATGTTTGACAACCTTCAACTTTGACAGCATGTCATGTGACTTTCTTGTATACAGTGACGTTTATTTGTGTTTTTTTGTAAATATGGAACAATAAATAAAAATTTTGGTGTAGTTTACATCATCAATCTAATACACTCTGAAACTTATTTGGTTATAAATTTTTGACCTTTAAATTCTTTTGAGTAGTATATATTGAAGCGGCCCCTGGCCAGCTTTAGCTCTTGCTGTGTATTCGATGTAGTTTAACGTGTTGATTTATCACGGTTGAACACTTGTATTCTAATTATGAACTATTAAGGATGTTTCGTTGGAATATAAGAAACGACGGAACGTATAAAAGTATTAAAATGTGAGTACTGTTCTCTATATAATAAAATAATAGAAGTTATAGTGTTCACAACGATTTATACTTAAATATCTTATTTCTTTATCTACCCAGAATCTTTTCATATTATTACTAAATTATCTTTGGCATTCTTTACACTTTGGATGAGAGATTACAGGTTGAGGTTTCCCTGAATTCTCACGACAGCTCGTGGTGAGCTTTGACGGAGGAGCGGGACAGGAACTGGAGGTAGATGCAGGTGTAAGGCGCGGGGACGCATCTATAAGGCATCCAGGGAACTTGCAGTATTGCTGTCACTCCTCAGCGGTGACTTTGATGTACTCCAGTTGTTGAAGACCGTCACCACTCTGTTGTTGGATGTTTGACCCAGGCCGGTACTTCTGTTGATGTTTAATTCCCACCAGAGACTCAAGACCTCTTATATTCTCGGAGTGGACCCACAGGGACAACGGCTTGACTACGGGCACCAACAAGGTGTTGCCTTCTCTCCTTGTTAGCTTCACTAGGATATTAGACCCTGGATCTCCTGTGGTTTGATAACGTTTCCAGTGTACCAGACCGACGCCCCACCCCAGACGAAATCTATCGAGTGGATTTGCAAATGGACAGTGCAGTTCCCATACACTGTAAATAAGCAGTGTATACTATCAGACACAATAACTGGACAATAACACGCGTCGCAAAAATAACGCGATCGATCAATTCAATGTCAACAATTTGCTTTATTTAAGTTTTGTGACATAAATGTTTATTCTCCAACTTTAATTTGAATTTCTAGTGTTATCTAGTATCTTGTTATATCTGGATTTTAACTGGACCTTAACTCTTCTAAGACCCTGAAGAGAACGCTTCCTGCTCAGTTACGTTATTTCAAATTATCACTGGCGGGGCTCAGAAACACAATTGTTCGTGGCACCCACTACCAATTTAGAGTGCGAGCAATTGTGGATATGAGCCACCTCGTTACAATATATACCGTACAGGCCTCACACAAGGTCAAAATCATAGAGTAAAGTCACTTATCTCTCAAATTAGAGAGGGTGAAGTTTTTAACAGGGAGACTTGAATTTTTAATCCAAAAAAAGTAAAATACTCAAAAAGAAGTTATCTTAATACAGGTGCAACTTTTACAATCTGTATTTTATTTTATTTATTTATTTTTTGTTTACCATCTGTACTGCCACGTGATGGTTATGTGCTCTATAGGTTTTTTGTTTTTTTAAATCACCTTTCCACATGTTGCCTTATTTAGAAATAATGAAATGAAATTGAAAAGCACTAATGTAACCGTTTAGAATTCATTCTCTCACAAGTTTGTCTTCTCATTTCATTTAATACCTACTCCATGCAAAGTATTGTCCTAGTAAATTAATCTACCACAGTGAAGCTTAGATTTCCCAGAGGCAATTAAATGCGTTCCACCGTCAGTTTCTTAATTAATACACTGTTGTCAGACTGAATGGGTACTAGTATCCGTGAAGGTGTGAAAATTGCTTTATCTGCTGCACCTTGTCACTGTTGTTTACAATAAAAAAAAATGTTTAAAGAATTTACAGTGGCCGCTTAAAGGGACACACCCTAGTTATGGCTATTTTTTAACCACTACGGCGTTGTTTTTCGCTATTAAACCCCATTTTTCACAAATAAAATTGCACTTTACTTACATTTTATTATTTAGAATACACATTTCCATTCACCTGAAGTGCTTTTTGGTAATCCTGATGTTTGTAAAACCACGAAATGCATTTTTTGCATTTTTTCACAAGACGTGCTGTCGAGAAAAAACCGTTAAGCAAGCGAGGTCCAATCTATTTTTAGAGGGAATCTTCCTGTGTAAACGTCACAGGTGTTGGTATACCACGTGACCGTTATCATTTTGGTTCAGTTTGTTTTCTCGTGCACGGTTCGTGCAATCAACATCCGATTTGTTGTTGTTCATTTGTGAGATTTTTCTTCACAGTTCGTGAACATTTTCAGTAACAATAAAGTTCAGACAAGTAAGTGTCTCAATACAAAACGTTACAAACCCTTAAAACCAATAATTTTGCCAAGTCTTACGATATCTGGAGAGGGGATACAACCAGGACAGAATAGTTGGAACATGTCCAGGAGAGGTGAAAAGAACGCACCCCAAGTCTGTGCGCACTCTGTGAAATTTGTCGTGACGTAGGCATTGTTGTGCTTCGAGCGACATCTACCGGTGACATCAGGGCCCGTATTTTCAAAGCAATCTTAGCCTACGAAATCGTAAAATCATCGTACGCTATGACGTCACTATGGTGTGTGCTGTAGTGACGTCACACCCTATGATGGTTTAACGATTTCGTAGGGCTAAGATGGCTTCGAAAATATGGGCCCATAATGCTAACTTTCAAAATTATTTCAAGCAAATGGGACATGGGGATTCCCATGGTATTTATCGATATAAAACCTGCTTTTTCACTCCATTTGATAAAAACGTGATCTAAGTGTGTTACAGGTTTGTAGATTAACCAAATTATAATTTATTTTCGCTGGATGGAACTAGGGTGTGCGGCTTTAATGTGGGCACTTTAGCGACTTTGGGATCCAATTTAAGTGGCTGCTGGGTTTAGGATAGATCACCTCTTACTATGAGTGCGTAGACATTAAAAATCCTCTAGGACAGGTTTGCCTTTGCTATTTTATAATTTCAACATCTGTTTTGTACATGTATGTTGAATTTATTCATTATGACGCAGTCTACGTAAAACTAGTTAATTACTCCCTGCATTTTTTTCACGTCGAGGTCTGCTGCTTCAAAGAAATATTTTTTTCAATGTATTATCTAGTGGAGCATGACCCAAATGCCCTAAAAAATGCACTCGTCATAGTCTAGATCCCCACCCTTGTACAATTTCCAGCACATTTGCCTGACAATATGCTTCAACAGTCAGTAGCATGTTTAGGCCAACTATTAGTGCCAGACATGGGTGTTGTCCGAGTTAGACCATCTATTTGTGAGCCTGTCGCATGATTTTGTAGCGCCAGTCTCTCTTCAAACTCTCAGACACTTCACACTTAATTATTATATATGAATAGGTGTTCCACAAGTTATTCACCATTCATCTATATCTATATCTATATATATATATATATCTAAATATATCTATATATCTATATCTATAATTATATATAGTTACAGGCAATGTGTCAAATCAGTCATTTGGCAAAATTACTGAACTATTCAGGCATTTTGTAAAATGCCCGTGACCCTTAGGCATTTCACAAAATGACTAAAATGTTCAGGCATTTGACCAAATGACTGAAAATTAGGGTTATGTATTTGACAGTTTGACTGAACACATTCAGGCGATGAGTAAAATGCATGACATTCAACTCTGATATTATATGTGATCAGCCATGCGATTGTCAGCTTGTCTTTCAATCCAGCTATTCACTGTGGCAAGCTATTGCATGTTGGGGCTTATCTTTAGATTGAACTCTGTCACACATGTTATAATTTCATCACGTGGCCAAGTGGATTGGTAGACATGCAATCTCTGCCACAAGGCTCCTTCAAATGGATATTAGTTTATCAGGATCACCTAACAAAATTTTGTATTATACGACCTTTGACATCCAATCGAGCTATCGAAGTAGCTTTTCAACTCATGGACATATTTTTGCTGTTCGGAGCTCCTCAAATCTTACAAAGTGACAATGGGTCTGAGTTTACTGCGGGTGTTATTAATGAGTTGAAAGAACTATGGAAAATGTTGATCATTGTACACGGCAAACCACGACACCCACAAAGCCAAGGATCTGTTGAACGTGCCAATTCAGATATTAAAAATATGCTTGTGGCTTGGATGAGCGAAAACAATACATCTGACTGGACAGTAGGGATAAACTTTGTCCAATTTGCAAAAAACAGTAGCTACAATGCTGGTATTGGACAATCTCCATATTCAGTTCTCTTTGGTATGGAAGCGATGGTAGGACTGACATCATCGTCACTGCCCCATGAAATACTTGAGTGCCTTCAGTCTGAGGATGATCTACTGACTGTCTTGCCGGCTCCTTCAGAGTCGAAAGATTACTCAGAGAATCAGGAAACCAACAGTCAATCTCAGGATGAATTAGATAAAGCAGATGAAAATGTTGTTCCCGAGCCAACAACTTCAGATAATCAAGAAAACATTATATTGAAACGCAAGCTTTCTGTCAATGCTCAGTTCAAACAGGCTGAGCGCATGCTGAAAAGAAGCAAACTCGTCATGGCTGCAGGTAGTAAGGGAGATAATGTTGCTATTCCAATTCCAGCAGTGGATAGAGGGCGTGGTGACCCGAGAAATATACTTGGTGTTATAACAGATGTTAGCGACGACGAACAATACACCATAGGATGCCCATTTGGGTTACTCAGGGGTAAATATTCTTGAAACCAATTCGACCTGTGTCCGGAAAAGCTTCTTTCACTGGAAGATATTAATACAAGCAAAAACGTATCTCTACGTGAAGCTGTGAAATCAGAATCTTCAACTGGTGGCCAAGGCTTCAAGAAATTTAACTGTGGTGGCAGAAATAAATGTGAAACAAAGAGATGCAATTGTAGAAAAAACAATCTTGTGTGTAATAGTAGGTGTCATTCTAGCCTGAATTGCTGTAACAAATGAACAATTGAGGACTGTTCACTGTCTATGTTATTATTGATTTGATGTATGCTTTTTTAAAGTCTAATTTATGCAAATACATTTTTTTAAATGTTCAAATATGAATGTTGTTACCATTCAGTCATTTGGTTAAATGCCAAAAAATAGCACATGGTGACAGAGTTGTGGTAATTATCTGTTATTACCATTCAGTCATTTGGTTAAATGCCTGGTGCTCTAATTCAGTCATTTGGTTAAATGCCTGAACATTTTAGTAATTTTGCCAAATGACTGATTTGGCACATTGCCTGTAACATATATCTATCTATCTATCTATATATATATATACAAGAATCCTTCATATGTGTCCATGTGGGACAGGACTATTCCACCTGAAGGTACATCATTTGTTGTCGGAGGCGAGGCTTGCCAAGACTCTGACATCATATTATGTACTTGTGGGTGGAATAGCCCTGTCCCACATGGACAAGCATTTTGGGAAAACGTGAAAAACATACATTTTTTTTTTTTTTATCTTACAATAAAATAATCATAACCGTTGAAAAGACCATACCCGAAAGTGGTTTATATTAAAAGTATAAACCGAAAATGATAGTATAATTTCATTATGACAGCAGGTTTCCTTGTTTTTATGAAATATAAAAAGCATTTCTTGCGTTATTTTGCCGTTTACGTGACATCACCCAATGTTAATATCAGCTCAAACAACAGAAGTCACGTGGTCATGCAAGACCCGATTATTCCGCATGGGCTGACGTCATAGAATACGCCCGTCTTGCATGGCTAGGGATGGGAGAATATATATATATATATATATATATATATATATATATACGAGGTGTGGCAAAAAAGAAATGAGACTAATCGTTTAGCTTAGGCACTACCCACTATATGATCAAACTTCTTTTATGTTGTTTTATTACGGTCTTTTCTGGTTCCAAAAAGTCCTCAAGTGCTTGTTTCGGGTAAATATTAATTGTGTTACGTTCATTTTGATAAGACGTGTGTCATCGCCCTTGTCAAAAAATAAGTGATAGAAATTTGGAACAGCGCATTAACATTACATTTTTAGCTAAATCTAACAAAACTGCGACTGAAACATACAGTATGTTAAAAAAGGTTTATGCTCGGGTATTTCAGTGGCATAAAAGATTTTTGGATGGTCGAGAAGATGTGCACGATGACCAAAAATCAGGTCGACCAAAAACCACCAAAACTGATGAAAACATTAAAAAAGTTCAAAAGCTAGTTCGTAGTGATCGCCGTTTAACAATTAGAATGATGGCTGAAATGCTTAGCATGAACAAGGAATCGATTCGGAAGATTTTAATTGAAGATTTGTCCATGAGAAAGGTGTATGCAAAGATGGTGCCAAAACTTCTGACGAATGAACAAAAACAGAAAAGAGTGGACATTTGCACTGATCTTCTTGAGCGAATTGAACAAGAGGCAAACCTTCTAGACAGTGTTATCACAGGGGATGAGTCATGGGTGTTCCATTATGACCCGGAAACTAAAAGGCAAAGCCTCCAGTGGACAACGATAACATCTCCTCGACCGAAAAAGGCAAGAATGTCCCGTTCCAAAGTGAAGATGATGTTAATTGTGTTTTTTGACATTAAAGGTAATGTGCACCATGAATATCTTCCACCAGGGCAAATGGTCAACCAGCACTTTTACAGAGATGTTCTAGGGAAAAAGGTTCGTAGAAAAAGACCAAATCTGTGGTCCAACAAGTGGATTCTTCATCAAGACAATGCTCCTTCTCATTCGGCGCTATCGGTGAAACCGTTTTTGACACAGAAGCAAATCACAACAATGGAACACCCGCCCTATTCGCCAGATCTGTTCTCAGAACTGAAATATTTCATGAAAGGAACCCATTTTGACAATGTGGAAGCCATAAAGAGACGTACGACAGAACAGTTAAAGGGCATCCCTGAAGAGGATTTCCAAAAATGTTTTGCTGCATGGAAGAAAAGAATGGAAAAGTGCATAACAGCCAGTGGGGATTATTTTGAAGGAGATAATCTTTGATTTCTTCAGTTTTTAAATAATAAATGATTTATTGACATAGTCTCGTTTCTTTTTTGCCATACCTCGTATATATATATATATATATATATATATTGAAATAAACATTCTTCTATCCCAAAATATAAAGGAAAAAAAGTAATTTTAAATACCGGTATAATCCAGATTTAATACACCCCCTCCCCCCCTAAAAAAAGTGAAGTCACAAAATGTCTAAATGTTAATTAAAGGAGGGGACAATTAAGGCATTTGGCCTGGTATGCATATTCAACGATATAAACTGCACATTATTGCTTAATATCAACCAATATAATCATATAATTAATTAATAAAATGATTAAATGTGACAGCTATTATATACAACGGGCACAGCCATTTTGTACCATCCCAGTGAATATGCCCTCTGGCGAGCTGGGAGCTGGTGGTTATATGTAATACCTAACATGTCACGTTAGGAATTAGTCTTCTAATTGATGAAACAAAACATACCTGATTTTTGCGGATGCATCGCAATGTTCTGTAATAACAGCCATCCCAGTAAGCCAGCAACAATTATATATTATTTTTCAATACAAAATAAACCACCATTGTCAAAGTCTTGAAATAACTGTATTATGTTTTGTACATAAATTAACCCACGTACTGAAACAATAATCGAAGTGTTTTCTTGGTTAATTGGTCTTTTCTTTCCGTGGCCTGTACCTGTGGTTCCTGATTGGCAGGTGTATATTTAGACTGTCCCTAGACACTGTGTCTAGACACACTAAAAGACGTGCCTCTTTTATTAAGATCACAGGGTATTGTGTGATAACCGCACGGATACCCCTCAAATCGTAATGGACATTATCAGCCGTCCTGCTTTATTACTGTAAGTAATTCTGTAAAACCCTCGATTAAGTACTTTCCCATCTAAAATCACAAACTGACCAATTACGTCGTCCCAAAGAAAAGAAAAGTATGACTTGGGTATCGTGAGTGGTCGTTTTTGCTAGAACGTACCCTACCAATAGGCCTAATAATATGCATTTTTTTCTTTGGATTTAAAAAAAAAGAAAAATACTATTAACTCCATTTCGTTCTATTGATGTAAATTGAAATATATTTAGTTAAATAGTTTATTATACTATCAAGTCATTTATGTTGTTTTACAAGTCATGTTGATGAAAGCGAAGCGCCTTGTCATAAATTAGAGCGTTTGTTTACACTGTGCATAGAGGAGATGGATGGAGCTGACATCACTTCGCCCCAAGCTATACCACCAAACGTCACAAAAACAAAACAAAATGGCTGCCCCCAGTTAGCAGGAATAATCATGTTTTTTTATTAACTCTAAAATTACGCGTTTTTCATTTGTTAAAGTGTCAGTATGTGTTAGTGGTCCGGGTATGCATCTTTCCAACACATAAGGCTCTTGTTTGAGTTGACCTTACCTTTAATACATTTAAGGTAAACATTACGTTTATATGTCAGTGCTTATAGAGTACATGTACATTTATGGTTTTTGAAAAGTACCTATTGACAAACTTACATAAATCATATAAACATGTTTTATTTCCATTAATAATTATTTTAATCTCATTGGTGACATAGTCTTTTAAATGCAAAATTTACTGGAATTATGCCCCTTACCATGAGTAACTAAATGTCAAACACATTATTCATTGATAGCATAAAAATAACATCTTGAAGTGGACTCTTGTTAGCACCAACTTACATCACAAACAATCAAAGCTAACCCTTAAAATTATTTTTTATTTAGTTAATTGGCCTCTTCGTTTCGAACTCACAAACGTCCAAAACAAGCTACATAATTTATTCAACCAATCACAAGATGTGTTCATTTGTGTCCATGCCTTCTCAATGCGTATATATTTTAACAGATGACCAATGGCAGTCGACCTCTTATAATTGCTGTTGGAACCAGACGCCAAATGTGATATAAATATAAATATATTTTCCAAATAATTATTATAAAATGTTACACTGTCTGCAAATGGGGTGGCTAAACGGAAACAAAGGACCAGTTTATTCATTATTAATTCCCGCAAATTTTGTATTATTTTGGACATTTTTTGTCGGAACTGGATGTCAGTTTGAAAAACAAAAAACAACACCGACCCCAAATGTAATTTCCGTAGTTTTCATCCTTAATTCGTAGAACATATTTTTTTTTAGATTTTCTGCAGTAAATACGGACAAATCGTAGAAGTAAACAAGTCTGCTATACTCGTTCCAGTGTGAGACCATTTATATTACTCACAAAATTACATCATGCAGTGGACAATTCATTTAACTATTTATCAATGAAACTTTGCGTTCCTACGCCACACATCTATCAATGCAGTTTACACAAACAATATTATAAAGTAATAAACATATTCAAAGCTAAACAAAATTATTAAAATATATATTTGGTTAAATTATGCGGCCAACATTAATTATAAAAATTGACAGCAAGTATTTTTCCCCGATTATAAAAAAATTAATAAAAATAATCATGTGTACACTTTTTGCAGGGCTAGCTCTGGCATTTACCAAATTCACTAAATGCAAATTTTGAAAGTAGTTTGCGAATTTTATTTTAATTTGGCGAAATAATTTCTTGTAATAATTGACATTAAAAAAAAAAAAACCTGTTGATTTCTGCAATTTTTTAAATTTAAACGACAATTTGGCGAAAAGGTTTGCTCACTCAGAGCTAGCCCTGTTTTTGCATGAACATCTTTGCGGAGTTGTACTGTGTGACAGTCGATCACCTGATGACCTCTCAAAAAGCATATTTCACATTTTGAGAGACGATTTATATCACAAGGGTATCTTTCGAACCCTGGTGTAATAAAGTTTGTTTTTAATTAGTCAGTTCATGATTATCCAAAAATGAGACTATGGAGAAAACTTATGTCATGTCATGTCATAGGGTTTTACGTGCACATTCAGAACAAGCTGTTGTAGCACACGCCTGTCGTGGGCACAAGAGCCGGCCTTGGCCGGCTCCTCCGTCCATGACACAAAAGGTGGGGGGAGGGGAGAGGAGGGACCGCCTGCACTGACAGGTGCAAGGGAGAACCAGTAGCCCGATCAAATCGGTAGCAGGCGGGTGGTGGTGGTGGTGGTGCTATGGAATTTGAATGGAGCAGTTAAATGCCAAAGAGAAAAGGGTGCGCAATTTTGATTGAGGGAATTTGGCACAGAGAAAATTTGGAGTGTTTTCTCTTTTATAGAGATATTACCTGTCCTCAAACAAGTGCATTTCCCCCCACACTAATGGACTGGTCCGAACATCCCAACAGTGAACGGGATGGCCTAAATCTTCTACTGCATGCTCCCTTGTAGTTCCGGTCATGTGACTATAGCTTCCTTCTTTTTCACTGAGCACATCGCAGGGATGACGGGAAGCGGGGAGGCTCGGGCAGGAATAAACCCGTGAGGACAGGTAATATCTCTATAAAAGAGAAAACACTCCAAGTTTTCTTCATTTCTTTTTAATATTACCTGTCCTCAAACAAGTGCAGCATTCAATAGATGGTGGTGGGTACCAAATCAAAAAAAGCTCCTGTAATCTCCCTAAGACCGGATGGAAACTGACCAGTGGAAGAATTAGGACAACCATAAAGACCCCTATTCCAAGGGATGCCTGTCACAGCCCAATGCAGGTGAAGTTAGGAACAACCGGAAAAGGCGGCATCCGTCAGCAGTGGCAAGCCTGACACCAAGAAACCAACAGGAACTGGAGACGTAAGCCACAACATATGCAGGGACTGACATGGTGGGAAGACGTAGCCACCAGGGATGCAGGCATTAGGTAACCTCCCAACGTGTTATTAAAAATACATTTTATGGGTGCATCTGTCAGACCACTGAACTAAACAGGCCCCTGAGTGTTTTCTGACCAGTACACCAAAAACCTGTTAGTCCAGTTAGGAAACATAATACCAAATGCAGACTGTGCAAAGGTAAATGTTATCCAGACAAAAGTTCCAGCACCAGTACATGAAAGGTGCAAAAGAACAAATGTCTCAGCAGTCCTCAGCTGTCGATTCGAAGGACATCTCAGTGTGCAGCCAAGAAACCAACTAGCAACCCTTAACAGCGACGAGGACGGCTAGTGTTCACCAGTGTCTGCGCAGCCATCACAAGACCCAGATGATGGAAGCCCTCAACATCCTCAGTGGAGACAGCCCTCAGGTAAGAGTTGGCAAAGATGGAGTCCGGCGCTCAGAAACAGCCAGGGAGTATGTGCTGGATAGGAGAGTTACAGTGCAAGGACATGGTCGCGGCCAGTGTTCTCAGTTCATGCAGGTTGAAGGCAGAATGTGCAGGTAAACCTGCCATCTGGTACGCCGACGGAATCGTAGATCGAATCCAAGGAGCCTAAGTGTTCTTAGTAATGACTGTTAAGTGTGTCTGGTGACAAGAAAGGAACAACCTCGAACGGCATTGGCGAAACGAGAGTCCTTGCAATATAGTGGTTCTGAGCTCGAACAAGACACAAAGCCAAGTCTTTCAGTATCGGCTGGACCCAGGATGGACAATAACTCTTGGACCACATACATTTGCGGCGCATGATCAGGAAGCTGATTCTTCACCACAAAGTTCATGAGGAACCCTAAGGTAACCAACTTGCGTTCAGGTGAAAGGCATGTAGTTCAGAAACATGAGCAGCCATTGCAAACCCCAACAAGAAGACAGTCTTCCGAGTAACAGTTGCCAAGGAGGACTCTTCCATCAGCTCATAGGGTGCCACAGTCAAGGACCTCAAAACCAGATTCAAGACCCACTTCGGAGGATGAAGCGATGAATTTGATCTTCTAATTGAAACCCTTTAATCACCGTATGGATCTCCGGGATAGCAGAGAACTTCGTACCAGTAGCAGGATCATGGACAGTAGTGAAGACCGAGACGTAACCCGCAATCGTCGAGCCCTTGAACATCAGAGACGTTCGGAGGTACACCAGGAAATCAGCCAGACGAGGTACAGGAACTGTCTGAGGCATGAGTTGCTGCCGCAGGCACCATTGGACATTGTACGCCGTAGTAGGAGATGATCGATGAATTACCGCAGTAGACTTGGAAGAAAAACCCTTCTTCGGCAGACCTATGGCAATAAGGTCCACGCGTGTAGCTGGCAGAAGCATGGTTGCTGATGGTAGAGCCGAGATATGGGATGAGCAGCAGATGAACCCACTCTGGCAGAGGCAGCGAATGTACATCAGTGTGATCAGCAGCAGATGACAGTGGTATTCTTGAAACCACTGTAGCACCCTGGGCAGCAGGATCGGAAGCGGGAAGGCGTATGCATCCATCTGATCCCAGCTGATGGCGAGCATCTAGGTTGATGGCATCTGGATCTGGAACTGGTGACACATAGATCCGAAGTTGAAGGTTGAACTTCGTGGCAAACAGGTCGATGTTCAGTGTCCAGGGATGCTGACACACCCATCGAAAAGCCTCCGGATGTAGCATCTACTCGGTTGATTGCGGAGATGACGGCCGGGATAGACAGTCTGCTAGGACGTTGGAGACCACTGGAATATGTCGTGCACGGAACTGCAAAGGCATGCCGTGCACTAAGATGTACAGGTGAAACGTCAGCCGCAGAAGACTGCTGGAGTGAGCCGCCCTGTCGATTGATGTAAGCCACCACGGTCATACTGTCTGTGGCCACCATGAAAGTCGCTCCAATCAACTGTTGATGCCAGTGGAGAATAGCATTGTAGATTGTCAACATCTCTAGAAGAGCGATGTATAGCATGGCTTCTTCTGGAGACCACAGCCCGGACAACGTCTGGTCGTTGAGGTGACGCATCGGCAAACAGATGATGAGTCGCCTGGAATGGCTGCAAAGAAACTCCGTCGAAGACGTTCGTCTGGCATTACCACCATCAGAAACTGGACTGCAGGGTGACTGGGAACCTGATCAGCAAATCTGAGTTAATGTACTGAAAGCATCGATTCAGAAACAACTGGATACGGCGAAGCTGGAGTCGACCTCTAAGCGTCAAATCTTGCACCAACGTCAAAAGTACTCTTGCAATGATACTTCATGAAACAGTAGTAGAGTGATGCAGGAACCAGGACATCGGAATCAGTGATCCCGTGAAACAGTCAAGAGCCACCGACAGTGTAGCGACCCGCTACACTATATGCCCGATATACGTGGAAGTGAAGCAATGCAAACAGCAACCGGCTAAAATCCACGGCCGTCACACCACCTGGTGCGAGACATCAACAGAGACAATCTAGACAGCATTGGTCAGAAACGCTGGCGGTAACGTAAGTGGGTTGATAAGCCACAATGAACCATAGTAAAACAGTCACAGGAAAAAACCCCGTACCATGTAATGGCAACTGGATGACTTCCGGAACCAGCGGAAGTAGCGACTGTCTTGTATTGTCACCGGATATAGTGAACAATCTGCCGAATGTCGCTGAACCTTCCTCGAGCAACAGATGGACCAAAGCACGGGGTCCCAACACAAGTGACCAGCCCAGTAGACTGTCTTCATCACCAACCCGGAACACTGGTAACGTCGAATCCCCTTCACAGCAAACAGCTTGGATGTAGACCACAGGTCTGCCAAGATGTCCGGCTTGTGCTGAAAGTCAAGAATGGATCGCTTCAGGCAAGCCGGTTGACGAAAGTGTGCAACCGTAGTGGACATCAATGTCACGGAAGATGTAAGGCAGACCAACATCGAAGCCGACGCCTGGAAAAAAGCATATCATCTGGCATCCTGCACCTGAGGAGCTAAGGTCACCAAGAAAACATCAAATAGGACATCATGTAGAAACATCTACGCTGAACTGAAGCCATCGAGCGGACATGCCGATCTGTAAGTTCTAGGAAGACGTCTGGTCCCACCGGAAACAGCGTCATCCAAGGCCGGCGCCACACCGTTGAAGGAGAGATTGAAGACGGAATACGTTTGTTGTGACGAATGGGGAACGCCACAAACAAAACGACTCATGGAAACCGTGACATCGGATCAGTCATCAAAACGGAAACCTTCTAGAATGGTGCCAGTGGATGGTTTAGTGACAAAAAGCATCACATACACTGCAGCGAGACAATCCCTCAAAGCCATGTGGTTCACTGCGTCCGGATCTTCTATCATGGAAGGTGCCGACGCATCATCTGGAAAATCGCTCAGTAACCTGGCACAGGTAATTCGATCCAATGTACTGGCTGCAATCGAAAACACGGACTGTGGACAGTCCGATATACTGAATGCAAATGGAGACACGGACCGGCAGGAGCCGGTGGAACCCTGGACACTGGACCACTTTGATCGATCATGGAACGACGGTACCAAACTTCCAGTTCGTTACAGGGCTCCGTCTGCTTGCTGGAAGAAGCGACCTGCACGGGCCGGTTACTGGTGGTCGTGTAAACTGACGGGGGCCTGTGGCAGCCAACAATTGAATGACGACATCTGCCGGGGAACCTCTGTGGCGATCATCGGAACCGGACCCTTCTTGGCTGGAACCGGTGGATGGGTCAGCGACGGTAGCATCTCATATATGACAGCCAGACAGTCCCTAAGTGACTGGTGGTCTGCCGTATCCAGAGCTGCTGGAATCCATGGTGAATTACTTCTATTACGTCTAGCATGATGATCCATGGACCCTTGCACCCGCACCGTCAAGAATGGGTCAGACTGGCGATCTGAAAACGATGGACACTTCAACGATGAAATACTCTTCTCGGCCCGTACACTGGGTCCCGCTGGCACCCGTGACAAAGGCTTGGCCGTCACTGGAGACTTCCATGAAGCTGTAGGACCCGGGATAGTATTAGGAACATGGCCGGTAACATCATTTTCAAGGCATCTGCAACAGAGTCGGCAATGGATGGCGCTGTAGACCCAACCGGTGTAGATTCCGACTTCTTGGACCTGGTTGACGGCATTGTCAAATAACTACCAAACTCCAAATCAGTCAGCTTGATACAAGTATCACATCTCGCCTCCGCCAAACAAGGAACTCGACAAGACTGGCAGAGCTCATGTGGATCATCGCGCGACAAAAATTTCCTGCACCGAGAACAGGAATGTTGTCGATAAACACTGACATCAGACATGAGAGAATTTCTACAAAGAGAAATAATAAAACAAACCATTAATACATAACCAGTAACAGGACTGCCATCTTTGCAAATGGCGACCACGCAACATTAACCGGGAAACAACAATTTTGGTAGAAAGCACACTGAAAACAAGTGTTTATGCCAAAATAATACAACAAGAAACATAACAATAATGACAACGGTTACAAGAGTGTTGAACTCGGAAATTACTAGTATCCAACATGGTAAATAATTATCTCTGTAAAGAGAAATAAAAGACAACCATAAAAAACACAAAGCTGGTAACAAGGACGCCATGTCCTGCAAATGGTGACCAACCCGCAGAAAAAACTATTTTTATATAAAAGAACACTAATACAAGTGTTTACACCAAAAGAATACAGTGATAAATATAACAAGAATGGCAGAAACGAAACCACCAACAAACGACAAGTTATCACTACAAAAAAACTAAATATGACTCCATTAAAAAACAGAGCCATAGAAAAGACGTACACACCGAACAGCAAAGAGAAAAAGAAGGAAGCTATAGTCACATGACCAGAACTACAAGGGAGCATGCAGTAGAAGATTTAGGCTATCCCATTCACTGTTGGGATGTTCAGACCAGTCCACTAGCGTTGGGGGGGGGGGGGGGGGGGGGGGATGCACTTGTTTGAGGACAGGTAATATTGAAAAGAAATGTATGTGAGAAAACAGTAACCTGTTGGAATCCTTTTAAACTACAATATTAAAATATTAAACCTTTAAAATAACAAAATATATAGAAATCTATTTCCTCAGCTATATTAGATATTCAATTCCATTCCATTCCATTCTGGTCTGCATTTTTTTTTTTAAACACCACTGAATTTGCAAGCAAACTGCTTAATAGATATGATGTTTGATGTCATGATATATCATTAATGTGTTGTTTAAAATTTGAAGTTGTTTTAAAAAGAATTAGTTATGAGGTGCAGAAGATTACTTGTTTTTTGTAATAATTGCTTACATGGTAAACATGACGGTTACACCATTTGGATTCTTTTGATAAATATTTCATTATTTATATAAAAAAAAAATTGTTTGCCTTGCAACTTACTGTAGTAATGATAAAACATATCCTGGTTTTTGGGAAGGGGTGGTTTAGGGGTTTCAGCAACATTTGTTTGAAATGAAATGTGTTACTGCTATACGGTTGACACAGTAAACATGTCCCTGTTCCAAACAAAATATCCATAGCTCTCTTTTGAAATAAGCTATAGACAGATTCATTGCCAAACTGCAAAAGTGATTTTGGCAAGATTGGCTAAACATGATGAATAACAGAGAAAGCAGTTGACCTACTAAAGGCAGTCACTGGGATTGTGGCTTGAAATGTAACCTGTGTGTACACTCAGCTTCAGCAATCGCTCGTGCAGTTTTGCAAATATTTAACCTGTTAATGTTACTTAAAAGTGAATATTATTTTTGTTTAAATTTAATTATGCATATACCAAAATATTGATATGAGAATTATGTAGCTAGCTGAATACATTTCTTTTTTTAGGACAAATTAATTGTATTTTAGTCCCAACAAATTCAGAAAATTGCCTCAGGAAAGACAAATGCTAAGGCAAAAAAAGTTTGCTTTCATCTAAAATACCCCTTGCTTTGGCATTTGTATTTAAATACCTATATATCCTGTCACTATAATAATCTGTCAACATTAATAATTTTCAGGCAATATTTTGTTGGGCCATTTAGTAGGCCAACTGCTGTACCATCTTGTCTTGAATGTTTTTGTGGTGAGTACCTCTTTCCCCTTTTTTGGTTTTGAACAAATCCTTCTTTTTCCAGTCTGTTGACCAAGCCTTGGGCAATTGTTACCTCAATTCCAAGTCTTCGAGCTAATTGAGGTGCAAGTACTCGACTGGATTCTAAGCAAGCCATTAAGGCCTTCCTCCATAAACAGGTGGCCTGTAATTTGACATAAAAATAGATATTACAATAATATTCAGGCATGTTTATGAAAAAATGCAGTCATGAAAAGTAGTTATAAGTGTTAATGTTTTTTTAAAGAGTTACATTTTAATGAAGGGCATATAATTCCATAATTATTTGTAACACTGGTCTGTCCCTTTAACAAAATAAATTAATAAGTTTGGTTAATCTACAAACCTGTAACACATTTGAATACAGTTACAACAGAAAATTAAAGTTTGTTTTGTTTAATGACATTACTAGAGCACACTGATTTATTAATCAACGGCTATTGGATGTCAAACATTTGGTAATTTTGACATAAATAGTCATAGTCTTAGAGAGGAAACCTGCTACATTTTTCCATTAGTAGCAAGGGATCTTTTACATGCACAATCCCAGACAGGATAGCACATACCACAGCCATTGATATACCAGTTGTGGTGCACTGGCTGGAACAATGTTGAAATGGGGAAATACCCTACAAAAATAGACTAGATTTTATCTCCATAACCAAAGGTACATGCACAGTATGTGCATTTTTAGAATTATGAAAAATGCAACTTGCAATCAGTTAACCATTCTTTTCACTTATACTTATACACACTTATACCAATATATAGGTAACTTATAGGCCATTTATAAGTGGTGTATAAGTAAAGTATATTCCACTTATAAGTTTGTATAAGTCATTTTCGTAAGGGTGTGGCCAGGATGATCAGAAACACTTACGATGTATGCAAATGGTTATTCTAAACAATATAATTTATGTAATTAATGTCCGATTTCAATTACCAAAACCAGCTCTATTGGAGAAAACCATGCCAAATGATCGTTTCCGGTACCGTGTTGGTAAAATCACTGAATTCAAATTATTATATCGAGTATGGCTATTCAGCAGAACCTAAAAACAGTTTCCGGTGGATTTCCATGATCACAAGGAACGGAACCGAAAAAGTGTTTCCCATGAAATTCGAAATCCTATGGCCTGGGTGTGTCACTTTAATCTGTTTTAAATATAAAGCATTATACAAATAAATACATTTGGTATTACCTATGGGCGAATTATTTCAAATTTCATTTGGCTATTGCAGACCTTAGTTTTTGAAAAACCAAGAGAAGTAAAACATTGCACACCTCAAAATGCTTAGGCGAATGAAAAATCACACTCATCAAAATGCTAAGGCGAGTGAAAACCAAACATTATTAATGTATGAAGTAACAGGAAAATGTAGAGACAGGTTGCAAAAATGAACCAATAATTCAGTTTTCTTTTTTTAATAAGTTTATGTTCAATTTGGTTCATTATTGTAGTCTGACTTCTTTCTCTTTCAGGAATGGAGTTATTCAAACATTTCAGGGGCAATGCTGTGGAAATATAATTATGAAACTAGCCCACTTTTGACATATTCTGATGAAGACAACTTGATATTTTTTTTTAATTACAATAAGTACTACTCAAATATTTTGATGCACATAACTATAGATTGATGATGAACCCAACTACACAATTGGATGAATCAACTTGTCTTGAATGTCATTATTATAACAAACACGAATACATGTAGAATAATTTGGTTCTCACACATAATATAGCCTTTGATATACTAGTTATGTGGTACTGGTTGGGATGTGTCTGTGGAGGAAGTTCGGTTCTACAACCCAAGCATATCAGGTGAGTACTACCAACTGAATTAGAACTCTCATATTGCATTTAAAAAATAAATAAAAACTCTGAAAAAAACCCGCTCATTAAACATAGGCCTAATTCAACTGATAAGGTTTTGGTTGGGGCACTGACATTTACATGACATTTTTAATTCAACAATTACATAACCAGCCATCCCCTCTCAACATCTTGTCATCCCACTTCCAACAGTATTATGAACAGCATTCATATCTATATCAAGTCAGCACTATATATGTTATCACATCGAGAACAGCCCTAATGTTGTTGATAAAAAATATATACAACATTCAAAGTATGACAAATATTTTGAAAAGATTACACATTTACGACTGTAACAGTCAAATAAAACAAACACTTAAATTATGTTGTAACTTTCAGTTTTGTCGTGTTGTACGTTTGGTCTTTTGTCAAGTGTGAACCATCGTCATTGTCCCGTTTTCACTTTTGCCCTCCCCCCCGTGAAAATAATTAAGCTCATGATTGGTATCTAAACCCACTATCAAAATAATTAAATTTAAATGAGGGTACGACAGTGTGACACATGATAATAGATGGTTCAGTGTATTTGGTAGTGGGTTATACATTTAGGGCCTACTATTTAGGTCGCCAGGAACGCTGATGCCAATTGCTCAAATACAGGGCATCATCCCGTGTTAGACCAGTATCAAAAGAAAATAACGGCGACATCTAATCCGTTGTTAATTGATGAACAAAAAAGGTATTATCTTGCAGCCTATCGGCAGCTGCGACACATTATCCAAACCATTACACGTAATAGGCCAAGCCGAGTCGTTGCATGTGCGGTTACCATTAAAGTAAATTGTTTTTCTGGTTGCCGATAACCATATGTAAGCGAAGTGTTAAATTAAAAACAATAGGTAAATAAAACAAACACTGAAATTCAAAGCATGACTGGGGTTTACTTGATTGAGATTAACCCGTCGTCGCGATTGGTGATTTCCAAGTTCTTAGCCTAAAACATATGTGCGAGATTAACTACCACGTGACGTGTCCAACCAATCAAAACACACATGTCATTAGACTTATTTTTTGTGCCAGAAACTTGAAAGGGAAAAGTAAACAATGCATGCTGTAACTGTGACGATGTAGAGATAGCATGTTACTGCAGTTTGCAGACCTAGTTCAAGTGGATTATTATTATATACTGATGGCATTGTTGATATTATTCGATGACAACGTCACAATCAAATTTATTAAACGAAATTTCAGCCCAGTGAAAAAGAAAAAACCCACGATCGATCGATAAGGAGAGGGGGCTAGTGGTTTTGCGTTTCTCACTAGCCCGAATTTAAAAACCACTAGCCACGGGCGTCGGGCTAGCGGATTTGTCGAACTCTGCAACATTAATCATTTACACAGTACTTTATTGCAAACATGGGATGCCATAATATCTCAAAAACTTTTTAAACACCACCATAAATGTGTAACTAGTTGACCAACATGTGTGTGCAAGAGTTCCAAGAGTAAAAGTAATCTGACCCCGATAACTCTGATTGGTCAAAATGCCACAGAGTACTGTGCATCAAATCACGTTCCAGTCACATGACTGTAGCTGGTCTCTGACTTTCTAACAAACAACTACATGTATTGAAACGGACTAAAATGAATAATCGGCTATGATTAGTGATTGAGATATCGGTACTACAAAATATTACTTTGTCCAGAAATGCATTAGTTAAGAGATACTCATATTTTAAGCAAGAAAATGTCACTAATTTATCATATTAATAATATAAAAATATTTTATTTGCTGTATACCTTTAAAAATGGCATTATTCATTGTTATTTTGACAACTTTACAGGGTGTATTTGACAGTTTGGGGTGTAAATAAATTAAGGTAAAGAAAATGATACTGTACCTGGACTACAACTGAAGTCATGTCACAAAGCTGAGGATCAGTTGGTTCTTTACCTACTTCACCAGGCTGGAAAAAAACCCCAGAAGAGTCCTTTCAAAAACAATATATAAACAACACTTAAATTAATATCATTTGTCTATTGCCCATGTCCTTGAAGCACATTTCCTTTTTTTTATAAGGCATTTAAAAACAGCAGAATAAAATTCTACCTTGAGGTAAAAACATTTTCTTTTTAGTGTTAATTTTTATGGGATATACACATGTATAGAGAACACTAAAGAGGTCCTGTGTGAGACCATTTAAATTATGAGTGTGTTTTTAATTGTACATCACGAGTTGTAATATAAACGGTCTCACAAAGGAACGAGTATAGCATTTTATTTATTACACCACACATCAGTGCAAAAAAATTGCATGTGGTGACTTCCAAAATAACTGTGGGCAATCGGCAACTATAGTAGTGTCGGAAATAGAATAAAAATAATTTTCATCAATTATTTCTTTCATATTAACCTGACAAGTAAATATTTTGTAAATACCCATTTAATGATACTCAACCTACTTTGGCATTTAGTTGTTTGGGCTCTCACTGATATACAAGGTGGTGTTTACTCTTGAAATTGAAATAAAAATGTCAGTAAACAGGAGATTTGTGACCTTTATTGGAACAGACTATAACTTGATGATATGTGTCAATTTCATTTACCCTTCAACAAAATTTTAATTTAAAACTGCAAATTAACTGATTATTTTCAACTGCAGCATAAATTATTAATTATGACCAGCATATTTAGTGAATATAAATTCACTATAAGTACATTAGAAATTTACACAATCTTGCAACCACTTAAAGGTGCTATATCAGTTATGTGTTATATCAATTATATGTGAGCATCTGTTTGTGATAAAGATTCTCCAATAAAAATATATTTTCTACTAGTAAATAAAATTATTTCCTATAATCATTTATAAGCATATAGTGAAAGGTGTAGTCTTTAATTGTTAAAGCAAAATTTAATTAATAAAAACATGATTTACAATAGCTGTCATTATGTAACTTTGAGATAGCACCTTTAATACAGAGGGGCGGGACGTAACCCAGTGGTAAAGAGTTTGCTTGATGCGCGGTCGGTCTGGGATCAATCCCCGTCGGTGGACCCATTGGGTCATTTGTTCCAGCCAGTGCTCCACAACTGGTGTAACAAAGGCCGTGGTATGTACTATCCTGTCTCTGGGATGGTGCATATAAAAGATACCTTGCTGCTAATCAAAAAAGAGTAGCCCATGAAGTGGCGACAGTGGGTTTCCCCTCTCAATACCTGCGTAGTCCTTAAAGGAGAGGACAATTAAGGCATTTGGCCTGGTATGCATATTCAACGATATATAATGCACATTATTGCTTAATATTAACACGTATAATCGTATAGTTAATTAATAAAACGGTTAAATGTGACGGCTATTATTTATAACGGGCGCAGCCATTTTGTACCATCTCAGTGAGTCCCTCTGGCGAGCTGGTGGTTACGTAATACTTAACGCGTAACGTCAGGAATGAGCCTTAGAACTAGAGAAACACAATTTACCTGGTTTTTGCGGTATGATAAATATTCATACATTGCAATGTTCTGTAATAATACACATCCCATTAAGCCAGCAATAAGTATATCCAGCACTATATATATTATTTTTCAATACAAAATAAAATACCATTGTCAAAGTGGCTACACAACAAGTCGAAACAATTAACAATGTTTTGCCCATGCATTAACCTACGTACTGAAATGATACACGGAGTGTTTTCTTAGTTAATTGGTCTATGCTGTTAGTTGCTTCTACCTGTGATTCCTGATTGGCAGGTGTGTATTTGATTGGTAACCAGACGAGCCAATTAATTGACGCTGTCTAGACACAAAAATACATACCAGTATTGTGGAATATTACCTGTTGCCCCTAAAATTGTAATGGACATGGTTTATTACTATAAATAGTTCTGTAAAACTATTGATTAAGTAGACTTTTCCATCTAAAACCACAGAACTGACCAATTATGTAGTCCCAAAGAAAAGAACATTATCACTTGGGTATCGTGGGTTGTCGTTTTTGCTCCAACGTAGCGTATCAATAGGCCTAATAGTGTACATTTTTCCTTTGGATTATTTAACAGAGAAAAATACTATAACCCCATTTTGTTCTGATAATGCAACTTGAAATATATTTAGTTAAATAGTTTATTATATTATTACATCATTTATGCTGTTTTACAAGTCAGGTTGATACAAAGAGAAGAGCCTTGTTGAAAATTACTGCTTTTGTTTACACTGTACATACAGGAGATGGTCAGGAGCTGACGTCACTTCGCCCCAAGCTATCCCACCGGACGTCACAAAAACAAAACAAAATGGCTGCCCCCAGTTAGCAGGAATAATCATGGTTTTTTATTAACTCTAAAATTACGTGTTTTTCATTTGCTAAAGTGTCAGTATGTGTTGGTGGTCCGGGTATGCATCTTTCCAACACATAAGGCTCTTGTTTGAGTTGACCCTACCTTTAACCATATATCTGATGCCATATAACCGTAAATAAAATGTGTTGAGTGTGTCGTTAAATAAAACATTTCCTTCCTTCCTTTAATACTGGTATAATAGATCACAAACTCAGAATGGTTCTTGACAGTTTTGCTCAAAAGCAATCAAATTGACACGTGGTGATCAAAATTTGTTATAGTCTGTTCCAATAAAGTGCACAAATCACCTGTTTACTGAAATCTTTCCTTTAATTTCAAGAGTAAACACCACCTTGTACATCAATGAGAGCCAAAACAAGTAAATGCAAAATTAGCTAGACTATCATTAAATAGATATTTACAAAATATTTATTTGTCTTTTTGATATGTAAGAAATAATCGACGAAAATAATTTTTATTCCATTTCCGACATTACTTTAGTTTTACGTGCTCATGTACCATTGGGGTTTCGAACACGTCTCTCACGAGTAATGTCTCTGATATGATCAGGGGCCTGACTCAGGACAGGAGGTAGTTATTTAATTGAACAATTTACAATTTTGAGAATTTAATCCTACAAGAAAAAGAAAAAGGGGAAGGGGTGCTTTCAGATGCGCCAAAAAATAAATCCTATGGTCTTTACTGCACAACAAATTTTGACATATATAAGGGTGCTTTAATTTTTGATGTGCTTGTCTAACAGAATTATTTAATAAACATCACTAAAGCTAATTCTACTTAAATTTAGACCCAAGGAGGTTAAAGAGGAAGGGTTGGTTCAAGCTGCACAGGAAGATTTGCATTAAGGTTTGAGAAGTGCCAATCGTATTTGGAACTTGGGCGTGACCAGCGGATGGATTGGGAGTAAGGAAGGTCAGCTCTATGGCCAAAACCACCAACACCCCAAGGCCCTACTTTTAAAACCCTAACTTCTGACGTTCCATCCCCTCAAGCCATCCAAATAACTAAACAAGACATGAAAATTAACAAATTAAAGACTGGGGAAATGACATCACTTGCCAAATGATGTAATTTTGCCAAATGTTGTGCTCACTTCATTTAGCTACTTATCAATGAAACTTTGCCTTTCTATGCCACACATTTATATCAATGAAATTTACACAAACAATATTATAAACATATTCAAGGCCAAACAAACTTATTAAAAAATATATTTTGTTAAACTGCTGCTAACATTAATTATAAGAATTGACAGCAAGTATTTTTCCCGATTTCAAAATATGAATGTGCACACTTTTTGCATGAAGATCTATGCAGAGTTGCACTGCGTGACAGTCGATTGCCTCATCAGAGGTCATGACCTCTCAAAAAGCATATTCCACAATGTGAAGAGACGATAAACATCACATGGGTATCTCTTCCACCGTGGTGCAAATGTATGAACACACAAGGGATGACTAAAACGTTCTCAGCCTACTTTGCATATACATGTAAAAAGTTCAATACTTTAATTAGTTACCAAGTGTATCTGAACGAAATATACTAGCCGATTAATTTATTTGTTTGGTCACCAAAATGTGTGGCAACCTGAGTTGATGAAAATTAACAAAGTCAGCTTCCATGCTGTCATTAAGTACCTGCAGTTAATAGAGCAGAAAGAGTTCAACTCGTACCCCTCTATGTCAGTCTCTAAGACTAACCCTAAGTCTAACCCTAAAACTAACACTAACCATTTAAACGGGGTACAGGTCGAACTCATGACAAATGGTACAGTTTTCCAACTGACAAGATATTGTATAAAAAGACTGAGTGTTGCCATGAGATAAGACAAATGTCACTTGAAAGTCGACCGTTGGTCTTGTTTGTTTTTACAGACCGCATATCATGTGACAGAAGATTATAAAACATGCAAGTCCTACTGAATTTTTATTTTACTATTTTCTCCTGTAGATTCTGTTAGAATATAGTTTAAGTAATGCTAAAATATCAAATATTACCAGTAATAGCACAATGATATGACATTTTTTCTTTTTGCTTAAATTTTAGGCACACTATTACTCAGTTTGCATGTGCTATTTTTTTTACCACTTTTACATGATTTATAGATTTAGCCTACTTGTGAAAAATAAGTACAAATTTAATTAATCAATCCTACTATTAATCTTTGCATACTTACATGTAATGCAAGAATATCAAATTGTAATATGCAGCCAATCAAATTGTAACGTGAAGCCTCTCAATATTTTATATAGGGCCAGGACATAGTCCAGTGGTAAGGCAATCATCTAATGTGCAGTAGGTTTAAGATTGATTTTTCAATTTATCCAGTGCTCCACAACTGGTGTAACAAAGGCTGTGGTATGTACCATCCTGTCTGTGGGATGCTGCATATATAAAAGATTGCTTGCTGCACATTGTGTGGCAGAAGCAGATTTCCTCTATCATTATTTGTGTGGTCCTTAACCATATAACCTTACATACATGTGTACCATGCAAATAATACTACATGTACAATTTAAAAATTAATATTTGGGTGGAGGGGGTGTTATTGTTGGGGGGTTTTGAAAGTACTGGTAGGATAAAATAGGAATCCAGGTTGTGTCGCTCTAAAGCCTGTTTACACCCTGAATAATTTTGCCATATACATGTATTATATTTCTTTGCACAGAATCACCCCCCCCCCCCCCCCTCCTCCAAGCATTTTTATACTGATTCCACTAATAGTATTATACTAAATATATAATGTTATATTTAATATCATGTTTTATGATGTTGTTTTGACCTTGTTACCAGTTCACCCAAATCATTTCACTTTTTTTTTAACATTTATAAATAAGGGGAAAAAATTAACAATAGCCCAATAACACCCCATCCACCCAAATATTATTTTAATATTATTTTATGGATATTTGCTAGATGTCTGGCTGTGTAAAAGCTGCAGGTTTCTTTCTTTCTGTTTTTTTTTTCCTTTTTGTTTTTTTGGAGATATTTTATTGATCAGAAAAAAGTCAAAAGGATTGCACAACAGGCATAGCCTATAGAAGTGCTCTCCTAAACAAAATGGACATCAGACAATAATCAATATTCATAATCATATATAAAACATAATATCATAATGTCCAGTGACAAAGTATTTAATATAATTAATATTTATTAATATATAGTATTAAAAGGTAGTGAATAGATAGAATAGAAATGGGATAGTCAAGAAAAATTATGATAGTTATGATCCTATTGTTGGAGCTAAACCTTATATGGTGGAGTAAAAATCAGAATAATAAGTAACACAAATCTCTTACTTTCAGCTATATATTTATGTACTGCTTTAAAAAGTAAATAGTTTTTTTCAGTTGGTAGGTTTATTGAGCCGGATAATTAATAGTAGATCAATGTCTAAGATATCGAGGTAATTCCTTAAGGATGCAAATAAATTATATCTTTGTCTGATGAACAGTGGGCAGACATAAAAATAATGAAAATTATCTTCACAGTTATCTCCACATGCACAGCTTGGGTTATCAGAAACATGGCTTAAAAATAACTGATAGTTTAGGTTGCTATAGCAGAGTTATGAAGCTGACAATGGATAATGTTACATTTACGATTTCCATAAAGATAGAGAGTAGATAATGGATTGGGATTTCCTTTTTTTATTAATTTTTGTATAGGTATGCAGACATGGTTCATATTGAATTACGGTAAACTGTCAAGATCATTCCATAACTTCAAAGTATAAGGAATATAAAGCTGTTTTTATATGAATTACTATATGGCATATTAAATGATAGAGTGAATGGACGTTGATTTCTGAATGTAAAACGATTATTGGGATTAACATATGGTAATATTTCATTGAGGTGTTTCGCCTTTAAGTATTTTATGCATTAGAATTAATTTACTATTTTTGCGATGTTTATATAATGGTTTCCAACCAAGCTAATGAAATATTTTGTCAGGAGATGTTCCTTTCCTAAGTCCTGTAATGATACGGGCAGCCTCAAGTTGCACTGACTCAATTGTATTGGATTCTTCTGCTGTACAATTATCCCAAATTATATTAACATATTCCAAGATTGGTCTTATAAATGCAACATACAATTTAATTAGGGAATTTCTATTTAATTTATATTTTAACATACGTAGAATGTTAAGTCGTTTACAAGCTTTAGTACTATACTGACACACAATGAAAATGCAAAACAGATATTTTTCAATATTTTGTTGTGATTAATGAAAAATATATTTATTGGACTTAAAATAACAATTTATGAGAGGAAGCCATTGATTGGTACTTTTGTCTGGGTTTTAATCCTGGTTTTGTTCTCGTTACAATAGCAGAAACACACAAAATGGTGTGAAATGTGTTCACTACATGCTCAATCACAATGCACATGAAATGCCAGTATGTGGACACATAAAAGTCATGTAACGGTGTCATATTCCTCGTCACATTAAGAATGCCACGACTCAGAGAAGAACAAAGGGAGCGAGTGTTGGGCATGGTTCAAGGGGGGACTTCGCAAAGCCAAGTTGCTAGGACCTTCAGAGTCCATCCATCAACTATTGGACAACTTGTTGAACATCATCAATAGACCAGGAGTGTCCGTGATCGACCTCGACCTGGTCAACGTCCCATTACGACCCCACACCAAGATCAGCAGATTCGACGACACCACCTCCGTGACTGGTTCAGAACTGCGACGATGACAGCAAGCAACACGATAGGACGTCATGGAAGGCCTATCCATCCGATGACAGTCATCCGTCGACTCAGAACTGCTGGACTCAGATGCAGACACCCGTACAACGGTAACATCATGACACCGCGACATCATGCTGCGAGACTACAGTTTGCTCTCCAGAATGGTAATAATCCACCAGCCTTTTACCGGAGCATTGTTTTCTCAGATGAGTCCCGTTTCTTTGTCTCCTTTGCCGATGGAAGAGTACGTGTGTACAGGAGACTCCATGAACGGTACGCTGACGGATGTGTGATCGGTTTGGCGGTGGTTGTCTGATAGTATGGGGGGCAATCAACTGTGATTTCAGGAGTGATCTCATCATTGTACACGATGCCCTTACTTCCCAGCGTTATGTTGACGTTATTCTAAGACCAGTTCTCGAGCCATTTTTGCGCCATCACTGAAGACCAGGAGGTCCCCTTCTGTTTCAACAAGACAATGCCCGTCCACATACTGCAAGAATTACCCAGGCATTCCTGCAACAAGCTGGTATCACCGTTATGAACTGGCCCGCCGTTTCACCAGATTTGAACCCAATTGAACACATGTGGGATGAGTTAGGATGTCGTGTACGTCACCGCCAGCCACCACCGCGTAATGTCGCTGAGTTTGCACAGGCGTTGCAGGAGGAGTGGAGGAACATTCCTGTGGCTTATTTGAGATGTTTGTGCCAATCCTTTCCCCGTCGTCTTCACGCATGCTCACAGGCCAATGTGGACACACCAGATACTGACCTTGATATGGGGGGGGGGGGTTGAACTTTTTGATTCCGAATGCAACTCGATTACTGATGATAACTGGCCATGTCTCCATGTGAATGTATGTCATGAATACCAGTCATTAATGTCATATAACATTATCCATCAATACATTAATAGTTTTTCGTTCTTTGCAATGAAAAGTTGTTTTTGCATTTTCATTGTGTTTCAGTATATATATATATCATTAATATGAGCTGTCCATCTACCATTGGAGTTTAAAGTAAGCCCTAGATGTTTGTGGGAGGTTACATTATCAAGAGGAATTCCATTAAGATATAGCTTAGGGATATCAATATGTGGTTTTCTTCTGAATAACAATGGTTTGGTTTTATTTATACTAAATTCAACTCCCCATCTAATTGACCACTCATGTATAGATTCTAAGTCTTAATTTAGTGTTTCAGCTGTAGAAGTATGGCCATTGACAATGCAATAAATTAAGAGTAGTGCAGGGCTCAAAAATCAGTGTTAGTACATGCACTGGTGCATGCTGATTTTTGCATGTGCATGTAACTTTTAAAACTGGGTGCATGCGGTGCATGCTAATATTTTTCAAGTACTGTGTATTGCGTATACTAGTATCCTATTGTCTACCAGATTCAGACTCAAGTTGTTGAATTTTGTGTATGCATTTCGTAATCTGTTCGCCACATGAAAACAATAACTTTTATCTTATGGGTGCATCCATTTTGTATCCCATAATCCTACTTACAACAATGGCGCCCTTTCGCTCATTTCCGTGAAATATATTTGCGAAAAATTGCCGGCAATATCTCGGTTATATCCGTGAACGGTATTAGGGAAGGTGGTCGAGACCGACTTTAGGGTATCCACGTGCATAACACAGTTGTTGTCGTCACTGACAAATTGAACTCCGCCAGATCTGTGATCAATACAAAGTACCGTAACTGCCTTGAACATTTTCGACCTCAGATATGGGCACTTGATCAGATGATTGCGAACGTGCAGGTGCGTTACTCGCGTAGTTGACTCCAAGTCAGCCAGTGATTATTTCAATCGCAACTTCTCGTCGAATTCCGTAGGTTAATTTATATATATTTATACCAACAGATCTTATCGAGTTAAAAAAGTTGATAACTTGCTTAATACTTGAAAATGATAATCAACACTGTAATCAAGGTACTTAAAATAGTATTTTCCTCATTGTTAACAGGATTTACCTTATTTTTGGTGCATGCAGAATTTTAATGGTGCATGTAACTTTTTTTTCAGCATGCACCTGGTGCATGTAGATTTTTTTTTTAATTTCTAGCCCTGTAGTGTCATCAGCAAATAATTTTATTTTATTAGATACATTGTCTACTAAATCATTATGAATATTAAGAAAAGATATGGCCCAAGTATAGATCCCTGTGGTACTCCAGCATTGATATTCCTCCAATTTGAGAAGTAACCATCAGGTTTTACTCTTTGTTTCCTTTCGGACAGATAACTGCTGAACCATTCAATTAAGATGATTATCACATATTTCATTAGTTTAAAAAAATTAAACCTTTATGCCATACCCCATCAAAGGCTTTAGTAATATCACAGAATACAAATTTTATGTCCTTGCCATTATCTAGGTTTTTCATTATAGTATCATAAACAATTAGAAGCTGATTAGTTGTAGAATCTTTTGATCTGAAACCTGATTTTTGAGGGACTCTTAATATCACCTTTACCTTTATATATGGCTGTAACATTGCACACTTCCAGTCCCGTGGCACACAACCTAGTGAGAGAGATCCAGGCCTCTCAGCCACTTGTGCGTAGTAAAATATAGGAAATATAGGAATTTGCATACCAAAATATAGGAGTTTTATAGGAATTTTGAGGTCAAATATAGGAGTTTTATAGGAAAATTTGGACCGATTATCATGATTATAGGCATTTTACATGGCTTTTTAGGGACTTTTTAGGGTCAATGTAAGTAAAATTTTAGGGACATTTTCATGTTTCATGTTTCTGCTTCAGTTTAACCTCCAAATCAAGAGAAAATGCCATCTTTTCTTTTGTCCTTTCCCTTCATAGGACTTGTTGCTTGGTCTGCTTAACACTTTCTCCTCAACTTTCTTCATATATGTATTAAGGTGCTCCCATATGAGAAGGGTCCTCTCACACACAAGGACATTTTCCATCCACCGATGAATGAGAAATTTTAGGGTCATAACACTAGAACCTGTAACTGATAGTCCTCTCTCCTAGCTGGACTGTCTTTGAAAAGATAGTAGAGACTCGATAACAAAGAAGAAAATCCCCATCATCTTGCTTGTGCACCAATTTTAAAGGAATTGTGCATTATGTGCAAGTCATACGATCTTTTGTTTATCAGAGTAACATCATAATCCTTCTGAAATTGTTTGTTAATGAGTTCGAAAAAACTCCAATTAACAGTAGAAATTTGCAGCTAATCTTTTTCATGGAGCTTTATATCTTTTATTCCTTTATTAAAATGTTCTACCATGTCGATGGCTGTGCCATGGACCATAAACAGACACCAGGTAATGAGAAACTACTTTGTTTTTACACCAGTATCTCACATGGAATGTCCAATCCAGCGCTCCCCAAAAGTTATGAATCAATCCTCCTACGAACAATACCGAACATTGACGATGTTTTACAAATGAATCGTTGATATCATTTTGGCATTGTTTACACACCAACGTTTGAGTGAGCACAGAGATCAATAAATGAAAGTAGATATCAATGTAGTTTTGGCAATTTATTTAATGTTTCCGGAAGAAGAAATATGCGTATCAATTTCAGGGCTTATATGGCCCAATTTAGGGCTTTTGTGAACTTGCCCATAAAAAATAGGGCTTTTACGGCTAAATCATCAAAATAGGGACTTTTTAGGGCATTAAACCTTCATATTTAGGGACTTTTCAAGCGTGTGTGAACCTTGATTACCCATGGTATGTTTTTACCTTGCATATGTCCAGAAGATACCACCTACTGCCTCAACAAATATATACCAAGGCTTCCCAGCAGTCCATGCCGATATTCAGGATACTTTGAAAGTTGGTGCATCTTGTATCAGTAATACATCCTCCTCACCTCATCAGGTGAGCAGGATCTTGATTGGCACTTGACACAATCTCCCACATTCAAAGCATCTTCTGAATTTCGGACAGGCTGGCTGCCTTTCACTGCGAATATAACTCAGTAACATATTTTATTCATCGGCATTTTGGCACAGCAGTTGAGTCAAATATAGGAAATGAATCTCAATATAGGAGTTTTATAGGATCCTATAAAAAATATAGGAAATATAGGAGGTCTGGGAGGCCTGTGACAAGATTGCCAGGCTTGGCCCAAAAACATTTTCAGCAATGACAAAGAAGAAACAATTGGGGAAAGCATTTGGTACTGAGATAATTCTACAAGCAGATAGAAACCTATTTGGTCATATGATACTGGCTACTACAAGCTGAAAACTGGACCTCAAGGATGTGATAGCACACCCACTTGGCCCTATTCCTTGGGCTTTGGCAACATTAGATGGATCTCTGCGAAAAACCAACAAAGTCAAGTTTGGAAAAGCAGTCATTCAAAATGTAGGTGCAGCAGGATTTGTCCCTGCCTGTATCATCGATGGAATGGGTCTAATACAGCAGATGAGAGGGGACAACCAGACATTTGCTGAACTAGCTTGAACGATATGCACTGTCGTTCGCTCTTCATGAAGGTGCAGACAGTCAAAGAATCAATATTGTTTTTGACATATATCAAGAATTATCTATCAAGACATCTTCATATTCATTCCTCGTATTCAGCCTTGATACATGTCATCAAGAAATCGTGCCACAAAATGCTTAAATTTCACTGGATGCGATGAGATCTGATTGCAACGAATTGCAACGCTCCTTATAGATTCCCTTGTTATTGTAAACAAAGATGGCAGCGTCAGCATCCGTGGAAACGTGTCGTGTTTGTCACAATATGTTAAAAAAAAAGGTTTCGGCGGTTAATTTTTGATATTGCTTTCAAGATTGTCACATGTTACCGATGCTGTGATTGGTCAGCGATGTCATCGTGTAAGGGACATAATCGGTGTTACAAATTTTCTTCCAATAGAGGGTGCTAATAGTGGATATCAGTAATCTTGACTACATGTATCAAGGCTGAATACAAGGAACGAATATTAGCCTTGATTTATGAAGATGCTATCAAGACTGCAGAGCGGTATAATTGAGGAGCATCACAGGGCCTAAAATTCAAGAACATAGTCGCAGGTCACAAAATCCACCAATGGAGGAAGTTTTTTTTGCAGTCTATTTAACAAAACCACTCTCATCAAATTTCTAGGAAAAGAATGGAAGAAGCCAGAATATAGAGACATGCTGGGTGAAAAGATTATATTCACGACATGTGAAGATCAGTGCTACCAGATCACCAAAGACAACTGGGAAGAAATTGCTGAGCTCAGGACAACACAAGAGGAAGCCGACACACGTGTATTGTTGCATGCGGCTCATGCAGCAAAAACAAGCTACAAAGCTGTTATCATCATGGCTAAAGATACAGACATCACTGTGCTTGCTCTTGCATTTAACCATATTATTCCGTGTTCATTGTATCAGAAGGCTGGTACACGGAATCGACAGACGTACATTGATATCAATAAAGTAGCAAGCAAAATTGGAAAAAATGTTTGCACAGCTCTAATTGGTCTCCATGCATTTACAGGATGTGACACGGTCAGTGCTTTTGCTGGAAAAGGGAAGATAGGAGCCCTAAAAATGATGATGAATGACAATGCACACAGACAGTGTTTCAGTGATCTTGGCCAAACATGGGACCTTTCTCCAAATCTTCTTCAGAAGCTACAGTCTTTCACCTGTGCTATGTATGTACCCAGGGATACAGTGGATGATATTAATGTATGTCGCTATGAGATCTTCTATGCCAAGAGGGGTGAAGTTAACTCGTCACAATTGCCTCCATGTTTGGATTGCTTGACTCAAAATGCTTTGCGTGCTAACTATCAATTAAGCTGCGATATGGTGACGGTGTCTTCAGTGTGAATCTGATATACCAAGTCCCACTGACCATGGCTGGATTGTTGATGAAGAAGGAAATCTGCTCACGTTCATGTGATATGAAAAGCTGTCCATGCATCGTCAATGGTCTGAAATGTACTTTTCAGCTTCAAAGTTGCCATAATCAGATGACTGAAATGGAAACTGATGATATGCAAAACTGAGTTCGATACTGACAATGATGAAGATGACAATTAACTAAATTAGTTGGATGACATGGTGTTTCATACTGATGTAAATTGACCGAATTTAAATTTAATTAATCACAATGGGATATTAATTTGCCAGTTAGCCAAAACATTGGCAGCACTTTTGAAGGATTTGTTAATTTTCATTTTAATTTATATTAGAAATATCTATCAGCCAATCGAGTTACAAATATGTGTAAATCAGAAATGTATTCATGACTGCTGATTATGATTAATTAAAAGATTTTAAAATGAAGCCAGTTAGTTTATGATTTATGATTTTTAAGGCAATAACTCTTTATGAGATGTTATAACTGTGTACTGAACGACATTTTTCATTTTTAGGGTTCCCTCAGAAAGTGTGTTAAAACTACCCTTAAGCTACCCATCTGGAAATGTTATCACATATGAATAACATCTATCTATATGTACCTCTTCAAAAAAACCCTAGAATTTGCCACCCCAGATGGTACCAGTTGGTTAAATTTTGGGTCCGGACCCATCAACTATGTGGGTTGTTAACAATATCCGTCAAATATATGTATGTAATATATGTTAGCCCTACTGTGTCGTGAAATAAGGTGGATGCAGCTAATTATAATCACATGTTCACTAACTAATTAAACTTTGACTGCATAATACATGTATGTATGACAAAATATTTGAATTCAATAACGAGGTGTGTACAAATGACCCTCGCATATGACATATATTCACAGCTCTGCAAATGCCTGTAAAGAAGCATTTGGTGCAGGACAAATTAATTTTGTCAAACTTTTTTTTATTTACTTAATTAGTTTGGATTTTTTGGGGGTTTTTTTTAAACCTCTCTTTTTTCTATATTTAATATAGAACAGCTGCATACAACAAATGACAGGCACTACCAAAAATTATTTCCAGTCCTTCAAAATGAAATCGGACATAACAGGCACGTAGCCAGGATTTTGAGGGGGGTGTCGTTTAGGCTTATGGTGAGGCACGAAGTGCCTCACACGAGGGCGCGAAGCACCCGAGTTGCTTAGGGGGGTCCTGGGCATATTGGAAAAAAAGTCGCCGGAGGGGGGTCAGCTGACACACACACCCCCCCCCCCCATTGACTACAAGCCTGCATAACCATATACAGACCTATGCAAAATGAGTTTTGTGTTGATTTCACAGAACATAACCTTCTTAACACTTGATCCATTCCACAACGGCATAGAGTAACATAGATAATAAAGTATGTACATGTGTATATAGGACAAGTTGATTTACAACAGGATATATACAACAGAATATGCACTGCTTAATACAGTATACAGACTTTAGTTATTAACTGTCTTGAGTAACTGGGTTGTTAATTATCCTAGATCAGACTGTTATGAAGAATCTTGATAAGTCTTATGTAACGGTAAGCTACTAATTAAAAATAAAAAAGGGTTGTGGAAAAACGTTGGAGGGCAAAATCAATGTTCACACAATTTTCTTTTCATTGACTTTCTGTGATACCTCCAAATAATTGTTTTTTCAAGACTGGAAAATGACATTTGTAACTTTCATTTGCTTTTATAAATCCATTTTAAATAATAGTAATCAATACTGATGCGATCATTCTGGCTAAAACATTTCTAATTTGGCTAAACAAAAAAATAACTTTTAGCCAAATTGGCTAATTAAAAAAAAAGCTAGAGTGATCCCAGCAATGGTAATACATATCGTAAGGATGTGTCATGAATGAAAATCAAATAGATACAAAACTTTCTATAATATAAAAATATATATTTCCAATGTTCTGCAACAGAGAAAGTGAAGTGTATCACGTGTTTGAACATTTTAACCTTTTTTTCTTCTTTTTTTCAGATGATTGTGATAATGAAAAAATCCAGGTTATGTTTGTTTAACCAATCTTATAAACAAGGACATTGTTAATAATTTCTAATTTAATAATTTTTTAAGAGAGAAAACAATTTATAAATAATTTTTATCATTATCAGACATGATAATGCAGAATGCCACATGGCTAGAGATTTTTGAAGCTATCTTAGCGCTATGATATTGTAAAACCATTGTAAGCTATAATGTCAAATGCCATAGCCTAAGGTGGTTTTACAATATCGTAGTGCTAAGATAGCTTCGAAAATCTGGGCCCTGGTAAAGTCAGTGAAATTGGGCATCTCACAAGAAAGAATTCAGAACATCCTGACAAATGTTCTGTCCATATAGCAAAGGATTCAGCATGCTGGGTACCATGACTTCTGACTCTAGATCAGAAGTGCATCATGTCACAAAACACTTTTCGCTGTTTCGAGATGAATCCTGTTAGTTTCATTGAGTCTTGGATCATACCATACCATGCAACAATAAAAACAGTGGAAGCACTAGTCCTCCCCAACTGCAAAGAAAGTTGGGGTGGAACACCACCTGATGCATGGTCGGTCTAGGATATGTCCCCATCGGTTGTATCACTGGGCTATTTCTCATTCCAGCCAGTGCTCCACAACTGGTATAACAAAGGTCATGGTATGTATTTTCCTGTCTGGTACATAAAGATCCTTTCTGCTAATTGAAAAAAGTAGCCCATGTGTGGCAAAAGTGGGTTTCCTCTCTAATTGTGCTCAACCATATGTCCAATGTCATATAACCATAATACAAAAAAATGTATCGAGTGCATTGTTAAATGAATAATTTTTTTCTTCCTTTCAAAGAAAGTCAAGACTTTCCATTAAGCAGACAAGCTGATATGGCTTTAATTTTTGAGGTTTCAAGGGAATACTGCTGGTGCACTACCTTCCAAAGGCCCAAACTAGTAACTAAGTAATATTATGTTAACCTGCCTGAAGCAGTTGCATGAAAACATGAAGTCCAACATCAATGCATCTGCTCACATATCAGTGGCTTGAACTTATTGATCACTACCGTACGTGTTCCCCAGATTTAGCATCATCTGACTGCCATCTATTTCCTAAGCTGGAAGGCATTCTGATAATGTTATTTCTGCTGTTGAGGAGTTCTTTCCACAAGAAGAACACATGGCAACATCCATAATCTTTCTGATTTTTACAATCACAGAAATCAAAAAGAAGGAAATGAAAAAAGCATAAGTAATATATAAAGCAAATTAAACTTCTACCTTAGCACAGACATCACAAATATGATCTTCAGGTGCATCATCTTCTTCAGTAACACAGAAACATACTCCATGTTGCCAGAACTTGCAAACTGAACACATGATCATTAATCCATCTTCCTGAAAACAAGCAAAAATAACAGAAAAATACATTAATTATCACATGTAACTTTTCAGCCAGATATTGTTTGAAAGCTTCTGTAAAAAGGCAATTCTTAAAACATCATCAAGAATTAAATAAATTAACTCTTTTTACATTTCCACATGTTCACCAGTTATTAATTAATACTTATAAATGTTAGTTCCAGATTTGCATTCGTGTTTTAATTTGAACATAATTTGCTATTTTGAACATTCCTATTGTGAATATTCACGTGAAAAAAAGCAACAAAAAACCCCTGTAGCTTACTTATTATTTGAAAAATATACTACTCAAAGAATTTAAGGGTCAGATGATATTTTCGACATTATTTTGTGAATGTCAATTATATTAGCTAGACCATAATGTCACGCATGGTATTGTTCCATTTTGACGAAAGTGGGTCTAAGCAACCCATAAATGAATTAAAATCCACTGTCATTGACACTGTCGACTAGTTCTAATGGCGAAAACATGCTTACATTTGCACGTAAATTAGGGCGAAAGCGAAAGGTCTGCTAAGTGCCCATAACTTGCTTTTTCACAAAGCGCTTCATTTGCACGCTTTGCATGTGTATTCCATGTTCCCAATGCTGAATTTCCGTATAATTGGAGTTTGCGTTCGTGTACGGTGCACACTCCAAATTCGACAATGGTACGACTTCAACTGACTATCGAAGATCGAGGAAGGGCTATTGCTTGGCTTCAGGATGGCAATACGCAAAGAAATGTTGCTCTGAGACTTGGTGTTAGTCCGAGTGTCGTTGGCCGACTGTGGTAACGGTACCAAGCAACGAATTCTGTTCGAAATCTTCCACGTTCGGGAAGACCCCGAAGCACTACAAATAGAGAGGACCGCTACATCACCAATATGGCTCTACATCAACGCACAACCACTGCACGCCGATTACGTGACAATCTGCGGACTGCGACTGGAACTTGAGTGTCTGATCAAACCATACGCAATCGTCTGAGAGCCAATAATCTACGCTGCCATCGCCAGGCTGTTCGACCACCACTCTATCACGTCACAGAACGGCCAGACGTCACTGGTGCACGCTTCATCTGCGGTGGCAACGTGTTCAGTGGGGTCGAGTGATGTTCACTGATGAGTCCAGGTTTAGTCTCCAGTTCAACGACGGTCGGGTTCGTGTCTACAGATGTCCTGGGGAGCGCTTCGCTGACGTTAACGTTAGACAACGTCACCGGTTCGGTGGTGGCAGCGTCATGGTGTGGGGCGGCATCTCTATCCACCACAGGACCCCCCTCTATGTGGTGGATGGCAATCTGAATGGAATCCGCTATCTGAATGAGATTATCCGGCCGTTGGTTCTCCCAGGCCTTCAGCAGATTGGCGGCGGGGCAGTTATGCAGGATGACAATGCCAGACCCCACCGCGCCAGAGTAGTAACGGACTTTCTCAGACAACAAGGTATCGCCAGGATGGATTGGCCAGCATATTCGCCTGACTTGGCCCCAATAGAGTACGCCTGGGACGAATTAGGCAGGAGAGTTCGGGATAACCATGCCCCTCCGGCCAACCTTCATGATCTGGGTCAACTTCTTATGGCAGAGTGGCAGGCCATTCCCCAAGAGTTCTTCAGACGTCTGATCAACAGCATGAGGCAACGATGTGTCGAGTGTATTCGCGCCAGGGGGTGGATTTACACACTATTAAACGAATGTTCTAATGTGTAAAATCCATGTTTGACAACCTTCAACTTTGACAGCATGTCATGTGACTTTCTTGTATACAGTGACGTTTATTTGTGGTTTTTTGTAAATATGGAACAATAAATTAAATTTTTGGTGTAGTTTACATCATCAATCTAATACACTCTGAAACTTATTTGGTTATAAATTTTTGACCCTTAAATTCTTTTGAGTAGTATACAATATTTGGGTCATTCTACAGAAAGGGTCACTTATATATCCCTGCACAATTACTTTTTTTATTTATATACAGAAAACGATATCTTATTAATAATATCATCCTGTCATAGCATTTTGTTCTTTCTGGTAGGCCTAATCAGCTTTGATAGATTTTATTCAGGATTAGTGGAATATGTCATTGGTGTTACCTGTCCCTAGCATAACACTATACATAACATGCATTGTTAAAATATATATTAGAAGACCTAACACTAACTAACTTTAATGTAAAGCCTAGGTCACAATATACGACACGATCACTGAAAAATCGGTCGTGTCTGAGAGAGAGAGAGAGAGAGAGAGAGAGAGAGAGAGAGAGAGAGAGAGAGAGAGAGAGAGAGAGTGAGAGACAGTTGGTCACAGGCGCCTGAAGTGAGTGACAGGAATCTGAAAATAATAGGAGGGACAATTAATATATTACTGGCACATCCAATTGTTGGCATCTTCTGACAGGAATAATTTTCTTCTGATCATGCTGACCAGTGATGTATTTCATTCATGAGACAATACTTTTAAAATGCTTTAAATTCACCACTCGAGATATATCCAAGTAATATGAACCTGCAACTATTCACTGGCAGTATTTTTAAAAGCCCCCTTTCAGACAACCTCCTCCCACAACTGTGTGACCTTCTGTAACGCTAAGGCCACTACTAGAAAATTATGTAACATTCAAAACATAACCTCTCCCAAAAGACATTTTTTCACTAATATTATAAGATTTTGTATTTATATTTGTCTGTTAATAATACCACTGGATAGAAAATCATCAGTTATAAACCACAACAACAATGATTCGCTGATTTTTCATTAATAAATAAATATGCTAAAATTATTTTTAAAACATGATATATAACTCTTGACAAACACCTCCTCCATTCCCATGTTTCGTAACACCCCCATGAAATCCATTCCCCTCCCCACTAGAATGTTACTCAGCCTAATTCATGAACGGACCTTTGTACGAGGGTCCACTTAAATCTGAGAGATGGGACTACGGAATATAGTAACGAGTTAGTATTTACCAGTAAGTATGACTGGGTGTTTGCCATATACATATTTGCCCACAAATAGGTTTAACCCCCCCCCCCCCCACACACACACACACACAACACACAAAATTCCAAACAGAAGAGTAGCAAAAAAGAAAAGAAAAAGAAAAAACCAAACCAAACCAAAAACCACCCCCAAAAACAATTAAAAAAAACCCCACACATTTACACATAACATGACTTACGGTATATAATTAATATATATTTATTACGTGACCTGACATTTAATAGCTGCCTTCTCCCTCAGATGCTTTCTGTTTATTAGCAATGTTATGGAATAAGAAAGTTCCACCCAGAATCCACTGAGAGTATTTGTAGGGGGGAGGGGGAGTTACATTTGATGGAAATCTGGGGGCTATGTACAGCATTCTCAGCCAGAGAACAATAACGGGGGAAATGCGAGCAAGAGGGCATGGGTCCCGCCCCCTCCCGCGTTCCGCACCCATAGCATCTTCTTTTCAAATCTGATGGTTTCGAAAAATGACAACATGAAATATATATTTATCAGAATTCCTTTATGGTTTCCATGGACGCTTAAAATAATGTTTTAATAATACTGTTCAACATGGTGTAAATACCAGCCTCAATAGGCCTAAAATGTTATATCTTTAGAAAATGTATAAAAAGCAGTACAGTCCACTCTACGACTCCTCTGGTGACCGCAAATAAAGACAGAACAAATGTTGCGAACCATTCTGAATTGTTTTCTTCAGTTTAGAAGAGAGGAGCGGGACGTAACCCAGTGGTAAGATGCTCGCTCGATGTGCGGTCGGCATGGGATCGATCCCCGTCGGTGGGCCCATTGGGCTATTTCTTGTTCCAGCCAGTGCACACAACTAGTATATCAAAGGCCGTGGTATGTACTACCCTGTCTGTGGGATGGTGCATATAAAAGATCCCTTGCTGCTAATCGAAAAGAGTAGCCCATGAAGTGGTGACAGCGGGTTTCTTCTCTGAATATCTGTGTGGTCCTTAACCATATGTCTGACACCATATAACCGTAACTAAAATGTGTTAAGTGTGTCGTTACATAAAACATCTCTTTCTTTCTTTTTCTTTCTTTCAGTTTAGAAGAAAAACAAATCTCACATCCCATGCTAATCAATGACAAAAACCGTTTGTTTTACAGCACCCAGCCTGCGAAGGGGTCTATTCCTCTGTCCAGAATAATTCCGCCATTGTAACTTTTATGTCACATGATGAAATGTAGACATTCCATTGGATACCGGTAGACATCAGTTGTATAGTGTCGTGTAAACCATTCACACTACACAACGGACAGTCACGTCGCGTCGTAGACCTGATCACTCTATACGACGGTCGTCGTCTGTGACTGAACATGTTCGGTCGTGTCAAATGCAGTCGGCCCGACTGAAAATCAGTGCTAACTTTTATTCAAACTCCATTCAGAGCCATGTTCAGTCATTATTGTCAAGGTCAAGGTCATTGTGAACTTGCATGGCCAAGTGATCGCTGATTAATCAAATAGTATCGAACTTTGATCGGAAGTTATTTGGATTAGTGCTACCTATAGTCTCACTTTAAACAGCTGTTCGGTAGTGTGATTTGAAGCCACTGGTCGTATAAAATTAGAAAATTTGTTATTACCTAGTACTAGCACAACAACAATGCTATACGACCCTGAGTTATAACCTCCACTGCAGAATTATCTCCCCTTGCCAGATGTATAACCTACACCCGCACATGGGTAGACCGTATATCCTCGTTATCGATTCAAAGTCCGGAATGACTGAATCAAAAAAGACCTCCCTCGGGGTGGGTGGGAGGTAACGGTGTTGTGCTAGTACTAGGTAAGTAAGAATAATAATGAAAATTAAAAAAAAAAATTCTAATAGTCTTATTCAACTTAACGTATTAGCACAACAACACTGCTATAACAGACGTGACATAACACCGTTAAAGCACGAGAATTTAACATTAAAGGGAGGAGGTAAAAAAACAAGAAGGACTTACCCATTCAACCAGTAGTGTTCGTCTCAAGTAATGATACAGTGAAAAAGCAACCCACATCATACGAGGTATAAAATGTCAAAGTGACTTTTAAATTGAAGAACTACAACTCCAATTAAAAGTAAACCAAGTTAACAAGGTGAAGAAACCCACAGACCAAGTAATGGTAAAAGACACTCGACTGTCCCAGATAGTCAACCATCCACTCCTCACTCTCCAAACAGGAGGTGGAGAACTATCTCCCAGAAAGACTGCCGCTAGCGACCGGACGAATTAAGGGTCGCCCCCTACTCGTGGCCCTGCGCACCGAAACGACTTGCTGCCCTGCAATGACTGATTGAATCCGCCGAGTTCCGTCCGGACCAACAGCCATATCACGGAAATAAAACCGGTCAAACGTGTGTCGACCTTTCCAAAACCCCGCACTCATGACCTTGAAAATGTCCAAAGAATCATGGAAATTAAGGGAAGCAGAAATCGCCCGAATCTCATGAGGTCGAACGGAGAAATTCCGCAGAACATGATCACCCGCTCATATGCCAGTTTGATGGTTGCAGCAATCCATCTCGACAAAGCATTCTTTATAATATCTCCCGGTTGGCGAGTGAAAGAGATAAACAGTCTCTTAGTGTTTTGCCGGAGATTTCTAGTACACTCCAAATAGAATTTCAAAGCCCGCACCGGACAAAGAAGTCTATCAGAATTATCCGCAGAAAGCGTACGAGATAAACACTGAATGATGGCCGGAGGAAACTCTTCCCCTGGCACCTGGTTCTTAGCCACGAAAACAGGATCAGTACGTAACGTAACTGACCCGTCCGTATTGTAATCCACCAAATCATGCAAAAAAGCATGAATCTCACTAATACGACGGCAAGCCGCTAGTGAGACCAGAAACAAAGTTTTCCACGTCAAATGACAAAGACTGGCGAATTTCAAAGGCTCGTAGGGCTTGCCTTTGAGTGCATGCAGAACCAGAAAAACATTCCATTTAGGCAAAATAGAAGGCTTCTCAACCGTGTTTTGCAATGACTTAAGCAAGTCATGCAACACAAGATTCGTTGAGAAATCTTGACGTCCACACTGCCTCAGAGTAGTGAAAATGGACGACCGGTGACTTCTCACTGTTTGAACCTTCAGCTGTCTTTCTTGGACAAGAGCCAGAAAGTACTCAGCTAAGTCATTAACAGTAGGCGACAAGGGATCCACGTCCCTCTCAGTCGCCCAACGAACCCAAGTGCGCCAGTGACACTGGTAGACCCTCTCCGTAGACTGGTGCTTCGAAGAGGAGACGAGCTCAGCAACCCGTTTAGAAAAGCCTCGGTTTCGGAGGGAAACCCCGACAACCGCCACACGTGAAGTCGGAAAACCTCCGGCTTCGGATGCCACTCTGTCCGACGCAGTCTCTGAATGAGCAGATCGGGTATCAACGGCAACCGCACCGGCTCCTGCACTAAAAGTGACAGGAGAGGAGGAAACCTGGCTTGAGCTGCCCAACTCGGGGCTACGAGCGTGACACGACAAGGTTGCTGTCTGATCTTTGCCAGAACCTTGCCAAGCAGAACCGGAGGGGGAAAGGCGTAAAAATCCAGTCCCATCCAGTCCATGCTCAACGCATCGTACTCCAGTGCCAGTGGGTCTGGTACCGGCGATACAAACACTGGCAACTGACTGTTCAGGTGAGTGGCAAACATATAGAGTTGAGTTGAGAAGAACTCGATAAGCCACCGTCCGGTGCAACATCCACTCCGCCTGAACCGGGGAACGACGACTCAAAGTGTCCGCCAAGACGTTCACGGACGAAGGAATGTGTTTGGCCGATCGTCGCACCATTCCAGAATCTCCAAAGCCGCAAGACTCAATGACAGGGATTTGGTGCCTCCCCACCAATTGAGGTACGGAACAACCGACGTGTTGTCCAACCTCAACAAAATTTGACGATGTCGAATAACAGTCCTGAAATGGAGACAAGTGCGACGCACCGCTTCCATCTCCAACAGGTTGATGTGACGACTCCTCTCTGAAGGAGTCCACACCCCTGACAGATGTTGATCCAAAAGGTGTGCACCGAACCCCTCGAGAGAAGCATCGGTAAACAGGACCAACTCTGGAGAAAGTGGGTGTAAAGGAATGGCCTGGGACATACACTTGTCCACTAGACACTCTTGGATCGGAAGAATGAACCAAGGCCCCAATGGTATCACCAAATCCCAGTTGAGACCATCCCACACTCGGGACAAATGCCATTGAAGCGGTCTCTTGAACCGTCTGAACTGCACATTCAGCGATGCCAGCGATTCGAGATGGCCTATCAACACATGGAGCGTGCGCACTGACGCACTTTGCTCCACCAGAAGACGTTGCGCCAACGTCATGAAATTGTGAAGTCGTGAATCCGTCGGAAGAACGGACGCCTCCACAAGGTTGAAAACCACCCCGAGATAAGTAAAAACCTGCGTTGGCACTAATTCCGACTTGACCCAATTGGGAATAAACCCCAATCGGAGAATCATGTCGATCACGAACTCCACGCCCACGAGACATGCCGTCTGTGACGCCGCCGGAATTAACCAATCATCCAGGTAATTGTGCATCCGTATACCCAACAGATGTACACGCCCCACCACTGCCTTTACTACCCGAGTAAAGACGTGAGGGCTTGTGGTCAATCCGAACGGCAGAACTTGAAACTCGTAATCTCTGCCGTTGTAGAGGAACCGCAAGTACTTCCAAAAATCCCGATGGATTGGAACATGCAGGTAAGCGCCCATTCCCCCACCTGAAGCAAAGCGTGAACCGACTGAACCGTCTCCATCTTCATAGATGGAATAACGACGTAAGAATTCAGCGGTTTCAGGTTTAGAATTGGTCGCCACTCGCCATTCTTCTTCTGGGCGAAGAACAGATGGGAATAGAATCCGCAAACTCGTCCAACCCCGGTCTCGCTGGAAACCCCGGCGGTGGAGGGACTGGTATAGGCGATTCCCCTAGCCAGGCCATGAAATTCTCAAAAAGAGAAACATAGTCCCCCCGAGTCTGCCCCTGAGGGCGACCCGAAACCATCGCACCCTGAACGAAAGGTTCCGCCCACACAGTCGAGGGATAACGGCTTGAACCTCTACCCCGATCTAACAGGTCTGGATTGACCATCGGTGTAGACACAGGCGCACCCAAGAAAGCTGCAGTTTCCCTGAGCCCAGCCGAAGCAGACAACGGGACTGGTGGTGTCGGTTGAACCGGACCGTCAGGAAATTCGTACACGTACGAATCCTGCGCCGAATTCTGAACCCAACATACCACGTGTGGATTAGCCAACCCAGTTGACATAGCCACATGCAAACAATCTAAAAGTTGATGACGCTGTACAGGCGCCCCAACAACAGAAGGGACGCCCACTGGTGTCGCACCCGAAACAACGCCACCCGGCTCCGTGACCGAGACAACGTTGTGAGACTTTGCGATTTCGCCAAGTGGCTCGATCACCGAAGTAGCGCCGAAAGACGTGTTGGCCGAAACAGCGCCCTCGGACACCACGACCAACCCTCCACCAGAAGTCTGGTGAGACGAACGGCTCCGCGAAATGGACTTCATTCTAGAGTCGGAACTGAGAGACACAGTCATTCCTGCCACGACTGCACTCCCTCCGACTGACGCCCCCGTTACAACCGTAACAGGCGCCGCTCCACCGACGGAGGCAAAAGCAAATCCCCAGGTGGAATGGAGCCCGACCTGGAAGAAACCTTCCCTGCCTCAGCCAAAGCAGGGAGCAACAGCGCCCCTCCGCGCCAAGCGGCGCTTCGGGTTTACTGGTATCACCATGAAGATGGCGAACAGACGAGGAGGCGCCCTTGCGCCTACCACTTGTTCGCGAGCTCTTTGAACTGGACACAGACTTGCCGACCGACGGCAAATCGGTATGGAGCACGACCCCGGAGGTTGCCACTGTGCTCCACCCGTCCCGTTCACGTCTAATCATCCTCTTACGCTTGGCGTCTTTTGACAGCTTCTTAGCCTTCCCCCACGTGGCGGGGGACCAATTTACACAGATATGACACTGGCGTTCAAAACAACAAGAACGACATAACAAATGCTGATCAAACTGGGGCAGTCATTTAAGACAACCCCCCTCGGCACACACAACCAACCGGTTGGAGCCCGAGGAAGCCGTGTCAGACATTAACCCCCTGTGTAAATCACCCAAAAGACCTCGTATGACAGAGTAAAACAAAATTACAAATTAATAAACAAATTGCCAATTTGACAAAAAAAATTACTACAGAACTCGAACATGACTGCAATGGAGGACTGCAGAATCAAAAAACGAGGATATACGGTCTACCCATGCGCGGGTGTAGGTTATACATCTGGCAAGGGGAGATAATTCTGCAGTGGAGGTTATAACTCAGGGTCATATAGCATTGTTGTTGTGCTAGTACGGCAAGTTGAATAAGACTATTACTTTGTCCACCACTGTACGCACAGGAAAAGTGGTCATGGTTTTTTCAGATGATGAGGCATTGCACAAAGAATGTATAACGGATCTATTATATGACAAAATACAACAAAAAACAAACAGTGAATCGTTGGAAAACAAGACGTTTGTATGTCATTGCCAAAAACCTATTCATTCTCGGTGTGGATTTTAAAAGATTTTATTATTTATATATTATTTGAATAAAATCTAGTTGAAATATTATATTTTCTTCCTTTTATGTATGCTATGTGGACATTTGTTTATTTGTATGTTTTATTCACTGCTTTTTAGTGAAGGGGAGGGTTTTGGTGGGTTCGTCCTACCCCCACCACATGGCATTGATCATGTTTGACCGGCCTCTGTGGCATTGTGGTTAGGCCATCAGTCTACAGGCTGGTAGGTACTGGGTTCGGATCCCAGTCAAGGCATGGGATTTTTAATCCAGATACCGACTCCAAACCCTGAGTGAATGCTCCGTAAGCCTCAATGGGTAGGTGTAAACCACTTGCACCGACCAGTGATCCATAACTGGTTCAACAAAGGCCATGGTTTGTGCTATCCTGCCTGTGGGAAGTGCAAATAAAAGATCCCTTGCTGCTAATTGGAAAGAGTACGGTAGCCCATGTAGTGGCGACAGCTGGTTTCCTCTCAAAATCTGTGTGGTCCTTAACCATATGTCTGACGCCATATAACCGTAAATAAAATGTGTTGAGTGCGTTGTTAAATAAAACATTTCTTTCTTTCTTTTTTTGATCATGTTTGTTCAATTATTTATTTATTAATTTATTTATTTATTAATTTTTAATCAATAATTTCACAAAACTAAAAGAAAAAGTGTTTTAGAAAGAACACACTTTTTTTTAAATTATGTACAGGGCCAGCGGAGTGTATTTGAAATGTGGATGGGGTGGGGGTACTAGTAGTGTGCTGTCAGTTCAAAGGTTGTGGTGTGTGTGTGTGACAGTGAGTGAGAATACCTGTATTTGCGGCACTGAACTTGTTGGGGGTTAGGAGGCATGCTCACCCGGAATAAGTTTAAATATTAGATGGCATCTTCAGCCTTTTGAGAACAATAACAGGAAAAAAGATGAGACGATGGCCCTATCGGCCCTCACCTCTTTTGCAGCCCCTAGCTTAATACACAATTTGAAGAAGAAGAAAAATTGTTTGAGACATGCAAGTAACATACATACAATATAGACATAGAATAGTGAAGATGTGGTGTGCGCATTAAGGCGTAAAAAGAAGAAAAAAGTTTCTTGAAACCAACCCTACCTAAAAAAAAGAAAAAAAGAGCTAACCCTTTTTCCTTTTTTTTTTTTTTTTTTTATTATTATTATTTTAGGTTAAGAAGTGTACAAATGTAGTTTTTTTAAAACTTTAGACTGGCCCTACCTAATATTTTTAGTCATGTTCCTAGAAATATTTTTAGGCACAAAGCAGGATAAAATTTTATTTTCTTCATTTGTTAAACTCTATATTTGATTATTCCTTTGTTAATCTGTCTATAGGGGGCCTACTTGTTGGGTATCTCTTTTGTAAGATGTAATATGTATGTAGGATGCATTTTCTTTTTATACTAAGCATATTTGAAATTACTGACAAAAACACTACCAAAGGATGCTGTGATGGTGGTGTAAACAAATAACTCCAGTGAAAGTAAAAATGCTGAAATTAAAGTAATTGTTAGGAGTAGCCTGTGTGGTGGTCATGGGTTTACCTTCTCAGTGAGTCAGTATCTATGCCAAGTGTCAAAATAACCATGGGCCAAAATTATGAAGGCTGTTTTTCTGAAACACAGATGTTTAACATCAAATTTAAAATGTGCTGAGATGTTGTAATAAATAATATTAATTTTCTTTTCATTGTTGGTTATTCTAAAGAGACCGCAGAGCTTGTTTTGCAATGTGAGATTTGATTAAATACTTGAGGCATAACAGAACAAATTGTTTGTTTTTGCTACTGACCCAAAATCAAATTGACCATAACAATAAAATACTTTTCAAATTATAATCTAGAATTTATTTACATAAATATCCTGAAACTTGAAAGCTGTATAACAGTTATAACACTTTTACTTTTTAGGGGAGTATGTTGACTACATTATGATAAACTCTAGCATGGCATTGAAAAACCCACACTTTTGGACTGAAAATATAAATACTGTATATCTTCGCCTATAAGTCGATTTTTTTTCACCCAAAAATTATTTTATAACTTGGGGGGTCGACTTATAAGAGGGTTAAAAAAAATTCACCCAAAAATATTACCGTTTTGGGAATTATTTTAGAAGTTTTATTGTTGAAGTATGCCCTGTATTTATACTCAAATATGTTAATTTGACACATTAATTTTTTTATAACCTTTTTGGGGGGGGCATTATAACAGTTTTGGTTATTTGAAAAGGCGTGCGATCTCACTCACATGCCAAGACAACAGTCCACTTAATTAAAATAACAGTCATCACTAATAGCAAAAATGTAAACAATACTAACTACCTGTTGCCCGAGTTTATTTTGGGAATCTGGTCACTAGCATTAATGGTTGTTCAAACAATGTTTTGTTGGTGATTAACTTCATGAATATTACTGAGCTTTCCCTTAAAACAGACTAATCTCTGCAGTTCACTAGAGCAATAGATTGGACTATACCAATTCAAATCCCATAGGCGACCATGTTAACGTTTGTGTTTAAAAACACTATATGCAATATATCAACCAAACTATGACCCATAAATATCAGTACTACAACCCCTACCTCAAAGTATTAACTGCAGAAAATGGTACCTTTCATGGCTCATTTTCGGTATAACCAGATGTTTCTACAACACCCCTAGTTTTGCACAAAATTTGAGTACTTTTTTTTACAGGTACCCTACACATGTTCCAAGCACAAGGCTACTTGACATGGTGGTACTACATCAAATAAAATTGCATACATTTTTAGCCCAGATGAAACTAATTTTTTTTTACAACCAACACACTCACATTTATAACCAATCACAGGACTTGTGGTGTTAACTTCTCTATCAAAAGTTCAGTGTCCTTCGAACTTCGACCCAGCCGGAAATTAATTGGTATAGTGCTACCTATACTGATAACATACATGTTTCAAAAGGTGGCGAATCATGTGTTTTTATAACAACCAGGATCTGGTGTCTTCTAACATAAACTGACAACTTCACTGAAACTGTTGTTTTTACAGTGCAACCTAATATAATGTACACCTCACAAGGCACATGTATTTTGGACAGTTTTGTACAAATGCAATATGTCATATTTGAAAAAAATAATTTAAAAATAATACTACTCCTGAAGATATTTACTGTCAGATGTGTGTGTGTGCTCAGCTATATGTGTAGAGACAACATGGATATTCAGAGTACCTCAACTCCTTAAACCTATTCCATTGAAACACATGTACTTGACTGACCCCTAGATTACGAAGACCTTAATAGGCACATCAAAGAAATATCAGTATTAAAAAAATGCAATGTCTGAGGAAGGAAAGATCAACATGACTGCACCTGTATGAAGTAATGACTTCATGTCCTGCACATCACTGTTGGAGGGAAATCCTGTATGCTGAGTGTGGCTGTCTTCAAGTTACCATGTGCGGGAATTTCAAATCCATCAGCTATGCAGATTTTAAAAATGGACCATCAAAACCATTGGCAGCCACCAATATTCCTGACTATATTTTATGTATACCCTACTGTAGTTGGAGGTTTTAAATATTTGTAATATTTGGAATTATCATGCAGCTTTCACAAATTTATTTTTGATTCATTACTAAAAAAACATGTTTTTAAATGACATAATTACCCGAACATCTATTTTATTGCATTTTTTTCTAATCCAGATCAATACAATATGTATATTGAATGTATTCCTACAATCTGTAATCCAGCATATTATTTAGCTATTAACATTGGATAATACAGCTTTAACAATAAAATAAATTATCAACTTACACCAAGGTAGATAATCAAATCTGGAAAAATTGGTTCTAAATTTAGTATACACTTAAAATGCACTTCATGGGAGCAAACTAAGTGATTATTTTTAAAAAAGATTTGATCTGGAGACCTAAAGATATGTTTAACAAGCTTATTGTTATGTATAAATGAGAACAGAAGGCACAATAGAAACTAAAAATTTAATTATGGCTTTTTTTGTGTGCATAAAACTACAAATTTGTCTAAAATATGACTTAGCACCCTATAAGTATGTCAAAGGACAATAAAAATCAAGGTCTTTAAAAAGTTAAGCTTTCACAAGTACATACATGAAACATTAACTATGTTTATGGAAATTAAAGACATTAACCCAATATTGGCACATGTTATTTTTAATATAAAAATAAATTGCTATTAAAATCTAAGTTCAGCTTGCCTAGATATATTACCATATTTAAGAGTAGTTGTATATGGCAAGTCAAACACCATGTAAATAAAATATTCAAATCTTTATAGTATGAATTATAGGCCAAAACCAACTTTTCCTCAGTGCTAATTTTTATTCAAACTCCATTCAGAGCCATGTACAGTAATTAATGACAAGGTCAAGGTCATTGTGAACTTACATGGCCGAGTGACGGCTAATTAATCAAATAGTATAGTTTAATTTAATTAAATGACACAAATCATAATCTTTTTTATTATGCACTGAATATGTGCTATAGGTTGGACTATACCAATTCAAATCCCATAGGCGACCATGTTAATGTTTGTGTTTAAAAACACTATATGCAATATATCAACCAAACTATGACCCATAAATATCAGTACTACAACCCCTACCTCAAAGTATTAACTGCAGAAAATGGTACCTTTCATGGCTCATTTTCGGTATAACCAGATGTTTCTACAACACCCCTAGTTTAGCACAAAATTTGAGTACTTTTTTTTACAGGTACCCCACACATGTTCCAAGCACAAGGCTACTTGACAAGGTGGTACTACATCAAATAAAATTGCATACATTTTTAGCCCAGATGAAACTGATTTTTTTTACAACCAACACACTCACATTTATAACCAATCACAGGACTTGCGGTGTTAACTTCTCTATCAAAAGTTTGGTGCACCTCAAACTTCGACCCAGCCGGAAATTAATTGGTATAGTGCTACCTATAGGGACACACATCATTTGGTACAAAAACCAGTGTACTTTCCAGAGTTATCCTCCTTACATGTATTAATATGGCGGCAAAACGTGATTAACCGATGATACGTAGTGATCTGTTGTCAGTGTTGATAAATAAAGTTGTTGTCTGTGCACAAAACCATGCTGTACAGTGCCATACGGTAACAGTCAAACAGCTTTCACTATCTATTAAGGGAATATTTCGTTTTGATGCCATGTAGTTTGATTGGAATATTATTGCGATGTACAAAACGTGAAAAACAAAGTTTGTAAAATAATTTTCTTTTGTTCAGATATTGTACATTATTGTTCTCATGTGCTGAAACTAAGAAATACTTCAATATTTATACATTGTTTTTCATGGGTCGACTTATAAACAGGTCAATGAAAAAATAAGTTTTCAGGGTTTGAAATTAGGGACTCAACTTATAGCCGAGATCGACTTACAGGCGAAGATATACGGTACCAGATAGTTATGGTTTATGTACTTATCAAATACATGCACATGCTAAGCAAGTAACTGTGATCATATATTGAACATGAAACAAGTCGTGTGAATACTGCATGTAATGTGTCTCTTGAAATTAATGTAATTAGTGTTAAGTTAATTGGTGTTGTACCTATATTTACTTTAAACTATTAGTAAACCATAAGTGTACTTTTATATATGCATGTAGAATACATTCGTACAGGTATGTTTAGCGAGTCATAATTATTTCTTGCTGCATATTGGTTTTAGAAATCCACATTTGTAAAATACATGTACCAGTATTTTGTTTCTTTAATTTATAATTTATTATTCTCCTTTGGAGAGAAAAAAGTAAAATGTCTAAAGCAGTTTTCAATTGCTGTTAATTTCATTTCCAGTGGAAATCATGGAATGTCATGAATTTTCTTAGTAAATAAGTGTATGAACCACGATTAAGATAATTTACAGTGGACTTTTCTTAATATAAGTACTGAAAAGTAGAATATTTAGATACCGGTATGTTAAATATATTTATGTTAAAAACAGGCTCAGTGAAATCAGAATTCCTATCAGATTATGTAATTTTGTAAACACAAATTAAGTTATTTATATTAAAAAATTATAAATGTTGCAAAACAATACCACTATCATTTCTAATTTCATTTAAGTGTGCATGAAAAAGCATTGTTATACAAATAAACTTACATATAAAAAAGAAAAAGAAAATTAATAACAAAAAACAGTATATTTAATATTTTTAATTTCCTATTTATTTTTCATCATTTGAAAATTCAATATTTATTTCTGTAATTATATGTATGTTATTGATTTTTAAAATTTTATTATGTGTATACATATATAATTTTTTAAATTTTTTATTTTACATTTTATATATAGATATAGATACACGTACACGTACACGTACACACACACACACACACACACACACACACACACACACACACACAGAGAGATATATTTGTGTTACCGGAACTTTAATAATTTTGTTTGTGTTGGATTTGGGTTTTTGTTTTGTTTTGTATTACATTGAAATAATTTATTAAAAATAATTATGTTGAAAACTTTGATTGAATTTACCCTACTATGCAAATGAATAATTTGTGGTTTTAAACACGTATATCTTCAGATTAAATCGTGATAACAAACATCGAATAGCACCCGGAAGTAAACAGTGAAGAATGGAACGTGGCATTTTACAAATTAAAACTATGTTAAATGCTGTTACCATTTTTTTTTATTGCAAACACTCAAGTACTATCAGTCAAATATGTACATATTTAATGGTTTGGGTATGGTGGATATATGATCGAAAGTTGTGAGAATGGTAGGAAGTAGCCTACATGTACATGGTTGGGGGAACCCACGATTTGACTGAACTTTATTTTCCTCTTTTTTCTTCTTCCATTATTATTTGATGTTTTTTACCACCAACTGCAGAATTTCGTAGATTTTTATTATTTACTTTAATTTTTAGTCGTTCTACGCTTCAGTCACATACATGCTCATAATTAGGTCGGGAATAATAGAGTGGATATACCGATTGGTGTGTTACGGCAATACAAATTTAGAAACCGAAATTGTGTATAGTGCACAAATGCCACCTGTCGGAAAGTCTCTGATAGTACTCTATTCATTGTTTCCCTTTCAACGCAGACTACACATTAGGAGTCCATATAGGGACTGGTGTTTTTTCAGGACTCATAACAATTCATCTGCCCATGACCCACAGCTCTGGGATGTAGCTTCACTTTAGGGGGAAGTATGTAGTAGTGTTGGTATAAAGTATTCTTATATTGAGAGTCCATGGTTTGAATCCCATCAGTGGAGCTTGATTTATCTGTTACCTAAACTAAATACTGTTAGTAGAATTGCCAAAAATCACACTGTGACAAATGACCAGAAACTGTAAGTACAATCTGAGATACGTCACCAACACATTTCAGTAATTATGGGTATATAATACGTTTTCTAACCACAGAATCAGACTGCACAGTATATTGTCAGAGAATCTTTTATCTAAAGCTGGGTGCAGACAAGCATTAAAAAAACGCTGTGATGTGTGCTAAAAATCGATGCATGCCGCTCACGCATGCCTCCTTGCATCGCGTTTTCATTCAACCAACAATCAATCGAGGATTTCTGTATATTTTTTCCATCATGTGACATAATCATGTGACATGTACAAAATGGCAGAAAATATTCAGTTAAATTTTAAAAGCTGAAAGTGAAGAAGTGTACAAATAATACATTGAAAATAAATTATGAAGCCAAAAAGTGGTGCTACATATTGTGTTATTAACTTTATGGTACACCGAAGTACTGTACCAGCCATTTGTAATTTTTCTGCAATTTCTCCAAGTGCCACTGCCTTCAAAATCCTGTCACTGTGCTCTGTGTATTGACTTGGTACAGACCAGGTCGTTTATGATTCAATTCAGTAAAAAGGACCTCAGTTTTTTTTTTGTCCTCGTAGTGTCGGTAGATGGTGCCATTTTGAAAGGCCTTGACAGACAATTGGTTTATTTAAAAATCTTAAACAATGCAGAAGTAGATTCAGTCAAGACTATTGCGTTCATCTGTTCGATATCAAACATGCTTGATTTCTGAAAATGCATCGCAGCGTTAAAAAACACAACACAGGGTAGACACACGGTGCATTTTTACTGTGATTTGCAGCGTTTTTTAATGCTTGTGTGTGCGCAGCTTAAGTGAAATAAAAGGATAACCTGTCAAGCCTGAATATACATCTGTAGACAAATTTTGAATATGGAGGAGAAAATATGGTGTCAAAACTTTTAACTGACAAGGGGCGAGACATAGCCCAGTGGTAAAGCGCTCGCTTGATGTGTGGTCGGTTTGGGATCAATCTCCGTCGGTGGGCTCATTGGGCTATTTCTCGCTCCAGCCAGTGCACCACAACTGGTACATCAAAGGCCATGGTACATGTATGTGCTATCCTGTCTATAGGATGGTGCATATAAAAGATCCCTTGCTGCTAATCGAAAAGAGTAGCCCATGAAGTGGCGACAGCGGGTTTCCTCCCTCAATATCTGTGTGGTCCTTAACCATATGTCCGACGCCATATAACCATAAATAATGTGTTGCGTGCGTCATTAAATAAAAAAACATTTTCATTTTAACTGACATAGTAATCCTGTTGTTAATATGTATACTGCATGATGCAATAAAGATTTACAAATATCCTCACCTCATTGCAACCACAAGGACAACGAACAGCATTTTCATCCTGCATCACAGTTGGATCATTTGACAAATTTTCAAGACCATTGCTTTTTACTAAAAAATCAATGTTAAAGATTAAGGATTAGTTTCTTCATCCACATTAACTCTTAACATAATGTTCCAGCTAACAAATAAAGAAAAGTGCAGTATGACCTGCCCTATTTTTCTGTCATCCTCTCCAGCTTGAACGTTAATTAGATATAAGCACGGAAATAAGTTAAAAATAAAATGAAACTGAAATGGGTTCTTGTGCCCCAAGTTTGTCAAAAATTATGGTAATTTAAAAATGTTTGCTTGCTTTCTTTTAATATGAAATGCCAATAGCATTTTTAAAATACATAATTTTCTAAAAGTTTCATAGTCAAACCATGTTGTACTGCCCACTTTGGGACCCAACTGATTTTGGCATTATAATGAGTTTGGCATTATTACAGTGAAACCCCATTTAACGACCACCCCGGTGTTAAGACCACTCCACTATTAAGACCACTTTTTTAAAGACCGGAATATTTCCTTATCATTTTATAGGTAGGCCTACAACTACCCCAGTATTAAGACCACCCTGCTATTGCGGATTACGACAAGTAAAGTCTTGCCCAATTGTCGTTTTTAGTGCATTTCCACCGCGTCAAAGCAACCACATTATGATAGCAAAATTTCAACATTTTTCGTTTACACAAATGTTGAAAAATCATGCATCTAATGATTTCCTTGTTCTTGCTGATTGTTAACAAGTGACATGGGTACAGTCAATGAGTAATCATTTTAGTTTACTCTGTGGAGTAAAAGAAGGATATCGGTACTTTTAGTTTCTGGAAAACATTGTCACCAAGTTAATATTAATGATGATGTAACACACTGATTGGTTGTTTTCATACTGCAGTCAGTCAAGTGACCCACAAGCCTGCACATATTCCGATTACACTGACTATATATATACAAATTATGTAACTTATTAAGCGAAGCATCACTGCAATGGTTTTTAATGCCCAGCCCATAACGTTGATTACTCCGAAATTGCCTTGACACGTGTATATTATCGTTTAGTTGAATATACACATTCACCGTCATCCCAGCGTGACAGGGCGGATCCAATTGTTAGTTGGAATATCGCTCCATCAAGGTGACCGACTGATCTCATAGGTAACAAAACAAGTGTTATTTAGAGAGGCGACATTGACATAGTGAGTTTGTGTATTTTGAGCAAGTTGTGTCAAAGCGCTGAAAACAAAACATGAATGTTGTAGTCACTATCACTATTTCGATATACTTTTATACGCAACATCATTATTAGAAATGTCAAATTCAATAATAGACATGTTTTTTCATATAATTCAACTAATATTCAGTACCGGTATTTATAAATTCATACTGACATTAGTTCTTAATTCTATTTTAGTGCTCACTGTAAGTAATTCAAACAATAATAATGATATTTGCAATCTATTTCTTATGTTATAATTGTATATAATATGGAATCAACTTAAAAAGATTTGTAACCCACCAATAAGACCACTTTGCTAATAAAACCATATTTATAAAGTCCCATGGGTAGTCTTAATAGCGGGGTTTTACTGTACAAGTTTTTATCATTTCCACTCAGGTAAGGGCACCAAAGCTCAATCCTGGCCCCAAAGTATACTAGTTTTTTTTACAGAATTTCAGGGCTATATTAAAGCCCTCTTTATTCTGATTGATGTACTTGCAAGTAATGATAAACAAATGCCCAAAGAGAGGCTGAAATAAGGGACCTAACTGAATGTGTCACTCAACACATTGGCGGATGACAATAGGGGGCAATAAAACAGGGTAAATTTATGTAAATTTAAATACAGACTATCTGTAGTTGAATTTTTTTTAGGCGATAAGCAGGGATGACAATATACCGGAGGGTGTTATGACAAGGTTTGACTGTATATGCCATTTGAAATCTCTAAAACATCTATAATATCAACAATAAAAATTAGTGTTAATCCTTACCTGGTTTAGCTGGACTTTCACTAGGTATTGCAGCACTAGATACTTCATCACCTGGCCATTGTTCTGTGGATACATGGGTTTTCTCTTTAACTTCATCGATCCTGAGTTCGGTTTCAACAGTGGGCTTAAAAATAAAAATCATACATTTTCTGAATTATTCAATATCATTTCTAAAAGTCTAATCCACTAATCTAATCTTTACTTTAGGAATGCATTATTGAGTAATTAGCTAGAACTGGTGATGGTAACTAATAATCATCTAACAATCACAGCATAGTAATAGTGTGGTGGTGAATAATCATGCCAAAGTCAAAGAAACGCAAGAGTGGTGATGGTAATGGGTCAGAAGAATTGCGGAAGCGTCCTTCTGTATACTGTATTTTACATGTTAATGGCATTCAGCATCTAGATTTCACACCACTCTGTGAGGTCAAGGGCTTTGCCACTGAAAAGCTGGCTCAATTACATAGTGTTCGTGGCCTTGGAGAACAAAATATGTTGTGCTGCATCAATTGAGTCGGTTTGATTTACACTGTATATTCTGCACACAAATTTCTCTGTTGATTTTCTGATGGCATCTGTGAGTTCACCTACTCCTAAGCCACTGAGTAAGTGATGGTCCGCTTTGAAGCCCTTCCATGATGACTGCTTAGTGTGATTTGATATGTAAGAAGTCGTGTCGCATCCGGAAAGCACATGAAAAGGAAGAAGTGATGTTGCTGAATTTGTTGGCAAGTTGTTGAATACTTTTTCAATGGGTATATATCTCTTTTGTTTTGATGTTCCTGACATCATCCAGAGGCTCCTGCACTGTACACAGGGGAAATGGGAAACAAACAGCACAAGGACATCCTTATCTCTTGATGATACAACAACCATATTGAATCGGCTCTGGATAGCATGCAACACCAACCTAGTATCAGTCTCTTCGTGTAAAGCCCTCAGCGAAGCTAAATCGGTTGTGATGTTTGATGATTGAACTTCTTGTCTATCTACAAATCCGCCAGCAATAACAATTTCTGTATGGCGCGGTGCGTTAGCAAGCAGTTCATCAGACAAGAATTTGGCAAGATGGGCTGTTCTCTTGTAAAGCCATGAAATTTGACCAGTTTTTGGGTAGGGGTACATGACGATCTTCTACAACACATCTGATTGGTTGAGCATTCTTTTTGCGTCGTACTCTAGTGTTGGACTTGATAGACTCTTCCCAATATCTATCAAAAATGACATCCACTCTTTGATAACTAGTACCACTTTGCAGTACTGCCCGGATAAATATGTTTGCCTAGGTCACCAAACGTCACTGCATTAAGAGGTTTTCCAATTCCAACAACTAGTGCTTGCCCATCTATAATAAGGTATGATGCTTTATTTTGAAGATTAACTGTTTCAGGGCATTCAATACCTTCTGTGAATATATCAGCCAGTACTCACTTGTTTCCAGTGCAAAGTGTGCCATTCATTTCAGCAAGTGCTAGAGGTACTGACGATTGGCTTGCATCGTGGCTCAGTCACAAATTTGTCAAGTTGTTTTTGACCGAACTGTTTGGCACCAAGTAATGTCTTCTTGATAGCTTCAGTTTCGTCACAATGTTTTGAAGTGAACTAGACTGTGCAACATTGGAAAACACACTGGATCTTTGGAATGTATCGACTAATAATTCCTCATCTTCATTGTCCCCATGTTTGTCTTGCTGTTGTACCATCATTGTGATGACTAGTGTGATCAGGAGATAATTTCTACATTGAATATGTTTCAGTTGCTATTTGAGATCGCAGGTTGTAAGAAAGGGTCCACCTACACAGAGCTGACATTGTCTTTGTGACCGGTCTCGGTGGCGTCGTGGTTAGGCCATCGATCTACAGGCTGGTAGGTACTGGGTTCAGATCCCAGTCGAGGCATGGGATTTTTAATCCAGATACCGACTCCAAACCCTGAGTGAGTGCTCCGCAAGGCTCAATGGGTAGGTGTAAACCATTTGCACCAACCAGTGATCCATAACTGGTTCAACAAAGGCCATGGTTTGTGCTATCCTGCCTGTGGGAAGCGCAAATAAAAGATCCCTTGCTGCTAATCGGAAAGAGTAGCCCATGTAGTGGTGACAGCGGGTTTCCTCTCAAAATCTGTGTGGTCTTTAACCATATGTCTGACGCCATATAACTGTAAATAAAATGTGTTGGGTGTGTCGTTAAATAAAACATTTCTTTCTTTTTTGTCTTTGTGTTACCGACAACTCCACCACCTTTCTTGCCAGTGCATTTTAGCCACTCCTGTGCTTGATCGGGGTCCACCTGATTGAATCTACGGGCAGCACTCTTGACAACAAAATTACCATCTTTGAAAGCTGAGAGCACATATGAAGGAAGCTGGTGCATTGCTGCCAGACAAATAGGACCCCATCTTGCATAGTTGTAATGATCATAATGCATGAAGTACAGTAACATGAGACTAAAGGAGTGGATGTGTAAGTCACAAATGCCATAACACTGGGCTCGAGTAAACAGTAATAGAATAGAGACCATTAATTTCCATATACTGTCACCACGTTTAATTATTTTAATTGTACTACGACTTTGATGTAAAACAGGATATAATTTTAAGCAAGTCTTTCAAATTGGTATTAATTTCAAAAATTCAGATAACAATGTACATGTGTATTTCATAATTGAAATATTTTTATTTCAATGCACATATACAAATACTTAAATCAAATATATAGGCTAACCATTCAAATATAACTGTTTATTTTTCCACATCTATATTTACAAGATTACAAAACAATTATAAAATTATGATGTAAACTTGCCATTGCACGTTTATCATTTGGTGGCCATTTTTTTTTTTTTTAATTTTGGTGGGGGTGAGGGGGATTTAGAATGTCAAGAACTAAAAATTCAGCTTAGTAAGCATGGTTTTTTAAATCAGAATTATGTTCAAATTGTCTAGTGGCCATTTTCGTACTCTTAATAATTAAAAACATCACAGAAATATCTCAAATAACAATTCTCTGACATAAAAATAATCACCAGTGTAACAAAGGTACCTTAATTAACAGCATAAATGTTACATTTTGGGGTTAGTAAAAATATGGTGGCCATCTTGAAATGTTCAATGAAACATTACAGAAATATTAAATATCAATTCTAGGACACAAGAGAGAGAAATAGCTAATAATATCATAACTTTACTTGTTCAAATGCCGAAACATTACATTATTTTATTTTAGTAACCATATGGCGCCCATTTTTGTTTTGCTATTTTGAAGATGAAGGACTCGAAATCCAGCTTGGGAACTGACAAATTTGGATTCAGCATACCAAAATTATGTTCAAAAGTTTGGTTCCCCACTTTTATGCAAAAATGCTCCTAAGGCCTTAAATAAGGCCTTTTTTCAGAAATCCGTCTAGACTATGTCCCAAGCCCTATGTTCCTGGACAAGACTGGGAAAGAATGGAGGAGGGTATCCTGGAGCCAGTGTGGTCATGTGGCCCAGCCACCCTATCCTTCCACCTTCCCTCATTGACTTATTAGAGAAAACTATTCACGAGGTTACAGGAGAATGAGGAAGAGTGAGATATTGAGATTGATTATGTCTTTCTTTAGGACGATGACTAGATTTTCAGCAGCGACACTAACTAAATGACATTGCTTACTACTTCTGCAGCTTATTCTGTTGCACAAAATAATAATATCTCAGAATAGTTCCATTTATTGAATTCACTTTATGTTATTTTATTCTAATTGCTATCAATTTTAGTTGATTCCAGATGTAATGTCAATCCTGTATATATGCAAAAATATTTTTAGTGCAAATTAAAGTTACTTTTTCATATTTGTTTTTCAGTTTTAATGCATCTTTCTTATTTAAATCACGAAAACAACCCTCTCAATCGATTCCTCATGCCAAAATTATGCAGAAAAATGGCATCATTTGTCTCTGTATGATGTCTACTTAAAAAATCATGCCGATCAACAATTTTCATCAATAATCTAATATGGCGTCCAAGATGGCCACCAAAAGGACCCATGAGACAATATTGTCTGTTGGGAACATCAAAATTCGTTTGCTAGACACCCTGAGGATTACCAAAATGTAAGTTAGAAAAATATATCATGGGGGTGCATGGGAACCCCATCTTCCTACTAAACTAAATGTAGCTAAGGCATTCTTGATAGGCGGAAACACCTCCAGAGCCTTCTTTCCTTCATAGCTTTATCAATGACTCCATATCACCATACAAATTATTAACTAGTTCAGGAAATCCACAATGTCCACTGCGATCAATGACATCAGTATTTGATGACAACCCAAATGGTATCAAAGCTTAGTCTCTAGGGCGACCAAAATGTGAATGTCTGCATTCAACCAGAACTCAAGAATATGCTTCATGCTTGGAGGTGTACATTTGTGTATATATGTCATTGTAGCTTTGTCATCATTTCCTATCTGGTTGAATGTGCCATTTTTGGATCCTCAACCATCTCCAATTATGAGCCATGCTATACTTACAAACTAATGTAATCCCATGTTCCATAGACTATTGAATAAAAAACAAAAATTGTTACTCTGATCCTGCATGATAAACTTGTGGCAAGGGAATGTTATGTAGAGTGATAATTTGTAGACTGGCATTTTTTCTTACCTTACATGTTTGATGGATATCCTCTGATCTATGGATTTAACAAACCAATTGCAAACATATCTGTCAACATAGTTTTGGGAAAGATTGATGGTTCCACCAGAAAAGATGATATCATCTTTCACACTCATACTGAGAAACAATACCCACAGCCACCAACAAAAATCTAAGGAGTACGAAAGAGAAAGGTAAACTTTGCAGCAAAATTATAGATGTGACATTCATTTGACCCAAGTGTAGTTCCAGTGTTTCATTAATTATTAATTATTAATGAAACCAACAGTATCTTTGCCATTCTTAAAGAGTGGAACTGTTGTGGACCTCCTGAATCCGCTACTAATCCAATTTGAGGATTAATAGTCAGGTTAAGAATATTTAAAAAATCCCAGAAGTTCTGAAATACTTCCATTTAGCAAGGATGCTGCTGAGCTATATGTGAGAAGACCTAGATATCCAATCATACATATTGGTACATGAAAAGATTCTACAAATTGATAGTGGTTTAAAACCTGCAATAAGATTTTTGAGGAAGTATGTGTCACATGAAATGAATATTGTCAAATAAACACATTTTTTTATTCCAGATTCCCCATAGTTTACATGAATATTGCAAAATATACTGATCAACTGGTCATAATCAAGAGTAAACCTTAAATAACACTTTTTAGAAAAGACTTACTCATATATATTAAAACAATGTAAAGCCAAAATATATTGATTTCACTTCCACTGACCTCTAAAATGACCTTTAAATGTCACAATGGTGCGAGAACATACCGTCACCATAAACATTACCATAAACATTACCTAGCTTAAACAGATCTCAAGAAAGGTAAATCTGCATGGGTACGTAGCCTCTCCACAAACCCTACCCTGTATACACCTCAATAAGCACGGGTACCCATTTCTACCAAAGTTACCATGAATTATTTTTAAACATATGTTTTAGACATTAGTAAACATAATTTCGATCAGTTGATTTTTATATCATGTTTCCCTATAGTTTGCATGTAAATTGTAATATATAATGATCCATTATAATCATGTTTATGAAAAGCGAACTTTAAGTAGCATATTTGTAAAAAGCCCTACCCTCAAAGAATATAAAGTTAATTTGTTTCCTAATATGACCCTAAATGACCTTAAATTACTACTAAGGGTCAATTTTGCCTGGGTACCTAACCTTGATATAAACTGTACCTATACTCACCATAAACCATACCCTGTAAAGACCTCACTAAGCATGGGTATTTACTGCTAACAAATCATGCCCAAAATGTGGACATAACCCATTCAGAAATTTGATTAAATTCTGGATCTGCCCCAGAAAGACATAATTTCGAAATAGCTGATTTTTATATCAAGTTTCCTTATATTTTGCATGTAAATTGTAATATACAATCGAACTTGGTCTAATGGTCACCTCTATATAACAGCCACCTTTATTTGAACTCTATAGAACGGCCACCTGTTCAACGTGGCCAGCGGCCACTATTTGTCAGCAAAAAATAAGGTCAGAACCTGCATTAGTGGCCAAAATATTATTAAAAAAAAAAAATCTAATTCTTCCCACCACATATGATCGTACCAAATGTTTTTGTTTGCAGTTCGCGACGTAATCCCAATGCAAGTTACCATACCAATAGATTCGCGGCAACACAAAACTAATAATGAGTTAAACATGTTACCTGAGTAATAAATCCAAATTAAACAAATGTAAATTTCAGTTTTGTTATTTATTTATGACCCAACTGTCAAACAAAATGCTACCGAAAAATTGTACAGTAGAAGTTATGAGGAAGTCAGAGAAAGATCGTTTAAGTGCTAGAAAGTATTGGGGTATTGGAATCATTATAATCATATTTATGAAAAGCGAACTTTAGGTAGCATATTTGTAAAAAAAAACTACCCAAAAAAAAACCCCCAAAAACCCGTCATTTTCCTTAATTTTACCCTAAATGACATTAAATGACCCCCAAAATTACCTTTAAAGGTCACCTTTGTGTGGGTACCTACCCTCACCATAAACCATACCCTGTAGACCTCAGTAAACAGTGGTACCCATTTCTAACAAACTATACCCCAAACGTGGACGTAACCTTTCCCCCTTTTATTAAATTAAACATCTCCCCCTTTTATTAAATTATGGATCTGCCTCTGTAATTTCAATCAGGAAGCACCCCTACTAGATGTGTAATGGATATATCTATAAACCAAAGTAATAATATGAACATTATTGATCAATATTATTGGAAAGAATTAAAAGAAACCAATGATTTGTGTCATTTATAGCATATTATATATTCAGAAACAATGACCTTCATTTGACCTTGAAAATATCCCAGATAGCACAACTATGTTGGCCCAGCGTCGCCACAGTTGGCACTATTGCCTTCGCTGGCCTAACGTTGCCACGACATTGGCAAATGGTTGGTTTGGGCTGATCTCGCCCCACTTTGCGACCGTGACCTTCACCTTCAGCAGCCAATCATTTGTGTTTGAACAGAAAATATTTCCAGCATTAATTTCTTGAATTTAACCAGTCATGTACTTATTTGGAACATGATATAAAATCTTAATGAATATGAGTATTTTCTGCTTTAGAAAATGTATGGATTTATATGTAAAATTATGAAGGTTTTGTGTAAATAGTACAAAATAAATGACCACATTGAAGCATTTACGCCGAATTTACTTCTGCTTGAAAGTGTTGGCTCGACATTAGCAAAATACTCAAGTTAGAATAATAAATGCCGGTCATTATATTTGGTATGATAAATAATGAAACTAGAAAACAATTATCAATATTAAATATTTATAGTATGGAAATTCAAAACCATTATAAATATTTTACAAAGGAAATTTTAAATAGAAAAAATTATATTTAAAAAAATGTAACATGGAAGCAAGAAACTTTCATAGCAAATTAGTTTCCAAAATAGAATTAGAAAACGGAAATTTAATCACAGACCAAGCTGAAATATTGAAAGAAACAAAACGTTTTTATGAAAAACTGTATTCAAAACAGGAATTTGAATGTGAAGATATAACAAAATTAATTGAAAACTGTAATTCTAATATTCTCTCTGATAACGAAGCAGCAGAGTTGGAGGGGGAATTAACGTACGCTGAAGCTTTATTATTTCTTAAAAATATGAAGAATGAAAAAAAGGTCCTGGTTCTGATGGATTTCCAGCAGAATTTTTAAAATTCTTTTGGCTTGATCTGAGGCACTTTGTAGTTGGAGCCATCAATTATAGTTACAGAGGCCACTCACCCTTTTAAATTGTACTTATAAAATAGCATCTGGTTGCATTGCAAATAGGATAAAAACCGTATTGGACAAAATTACTGAAAAAGATCAAACAGGATTTATAAAGGGAAGATATATAGAAGAAAATATAAGGTTGATATATGACATTATGCAATACACAGAAACATATAAAATACCAGGTCAGCTATTATTAGTCGATTTTGAAAAGGCATTTGACTCCTGGAAATTTATTCAAAAAGCTCTAGACATTTTTAATTTTAAGTGTTCAATAAAAACCTGGATACAAACACTGTATAAAAATTCAGTTTCAGCTGTAATCCAAAATGGACATCTACCAGAAAGTTTTAAGTTATAAAGAGGCTGCAGACAAGGTGATCCGTTATCGTCCTACATTTTTATATGCGCAGAAATACTTGACATTTTAATACACAATAACAAGAATATTAAGGGAATTTATATTGATGGAGAAGAATATCTATTTCACAGCATGCAGATGATACTACTTTTATTCTGGATGGATCTCCAGAGTCACCGTATGGCACACTTACTACTCTAGACTGCTTTGCAAAAATATCATTTGAAGCTAAATTATTCTAAATCAAAGACTATATGGATTGGCAGAAAATTTTTCTCAAATGAAGTCTTTCATCATACTAGATGGAAATTAGATCTTTAAATCTAAAAGATATAGTTAAAGATAACTTTGAACCAAAAGTATTAGAAATGGAAAGTACAATGAAAATCTGGAGTGCACGAAAATTGACGCTATTAGGCATACTGTTAAAAACATTAATAATACCCAAAATAATAAATTTACTAATCTCATTACCAACTCCATCTGAACAATTAGTCCAAAAGTTAAATAAAAGATTTTATACTTTTATATGGGAAAATAAACCTGAAAAAATAAAATGTGAAACTATAATTCAAGATTATTAAAATGGAGGATTAAGAATGATTAATATTTCAATCTATATAACATCTTTAAAATCAACATGGATAAGAAGACTTACAAATGATTCAAAATGGATACATCTTTTTTCATCTATTACAATGTATCAATACATGATTTCAATACATGATTTAATTATATATGGGGATCAATTTGTTAGCAAGAAAATGCCAAATATAAGTAATCCTTTTTGGAAAGATGTTCTTGAACGCTGGAGAAAAATTCAATGTGAAGAAATCATTGAAAGTATAGACGACATAGTTGGAATCAATATTTGGCACAACAGTAAAATATTAAAAGATAAAAAACCTATTTTCTACAAAAAGTATGCTGAAAAGGGAATTATTTTTATAAATGATTTAATTGGTATACATGGTGGCTTTTTAACTGTTGACGAATTTATGGTAAAGTATAATATAATAATGAATTTTTTAGATTATACATCTTTAATTAAAGCAGTAAAATGTTTGATTGAAAAATATGAAAAATTAAATTGTCAAACTCTGAATTTTTTCCCTAATTATAAACCAGTTTATCCACAAAAGTTAAAGCAGATTTTAAAACAGAAACAAGGTTGCAAGGAACAATATAAACTGCTATGAAAAACATCACAAATTCCAAAATCACAATTAAAATATCAGAAAAAAGGTTTTAACTATTCATTAAGGGAATGGAAAATATATTATAGCATACCCTTTAAATGTACCAGAGATACAACTTTGCGGTGGTTTCAGTACAGAATATTGCATCAAATAATCGCAACTAACCTTATATACTATTCACTATATAGATACCAATAAATGTACTTTCTGTAATCTGCTGCCAGAGACAATGGAACACTTATTCTATGATTGTCATTTTGTTAAAAAAAACTATGGAAATCTATTGCAAATTGGATAACAAATAGTATGGGTGAACATATTACTTTTGATAAACATATAGTTATCTTTGGTTTGCCTAATGAACCAAACAGCAGTGTAGTAAATTGGATGATTATTAATATAAAATATTATATTTATTCTATAAAAATGCAAAAACAAAACTTGAACTTACAATCATTACAACGGACAATTAAAAACAAATTAGAAATTCAAAGGTGTATTCTGCTTAAAAACTGTGAATACAAATATTTTGAAACATATTGGAAGAAATGGTATAATTTATTTATTGAACTTTTTCAACTGTAGTTTAACATACTGGCTTAGAGACAAACATTAAAAGATAAAATTTGCAACCAGTTATTCTTTTTCTCTCACTTCGGATATTTAGTTTTTCCCCTTTCTTCTTTCTCGCTCCCAGAAATAAATAAAACTAATTACCGACATGTATGAAAACTGATGTACATGGATATATGTGTGTGTGTGTGTGTGTATGTGGTGGGGGTGGGGGGTGGGGGTGAGTAGGTGAGAGAGTTTTTTGAATGCAGTATATGTTTTAAACATGAACATTGTGTACATGTAAATAGTCTGTATGTGTGTGTGTATATATATATATATATATATATATGAAATATATTTTAAATATGTGTAAGTCAGTGAGCTCAGGGCTCCTCAAACCTGGCACTGCTAAATATTTCTGGGGACAATAAAATTTAAAAAAACAAAAAACCAACAACAAACAAACATTGTAATTATAATAAATTTCATTAATAATTCTGTATTTAAATAATAGAAAAAGAAATCTCAGCTTGTTTGGAAACAAACTGAAAAAACAAGCAAAATAAAGCAATAAAAAAAATATTTTAAAAATCTTATTAAGATCTCAGTATCTTATCATTCCAGAGAACATTTTGTTTTCAAAATCTTGATTAGTGGTATTTCTTGTCTATTGAAACATGATTAGCAACTACTGTTTAATGTTTTAAAATTGTGTAACGATCTCTGATACTTGTGTAGCAAATCACAATGCGATACTGAAAATGTTACCTGCATTCTCTCTCCCTCTTCTCTCTCACTGTTTTCCTTTCTTATTTTATTTTTCAAAAAGCTAAACATCTCTTTATAAATGCTATGATTATATTATATATTTGTTTAATTTAATATATTTGATGACGTTAAAAGCATATTGGAAGGCAGTGATTCAGGGCTCCCCAAGCTGACATTGTCATTGATCTGGGGATAATAAAATTTATAATTAAAAACTATATATTTATATTAACACTATTGGCATCTACAAAGTGATATTGAAAATTTCAGGCAGTCTGCTTGAAATTTTATTAGTAAAGTGTGTGGACATAATGTAATATATTATTTTTTCACAAAACAATAATCTTTCAAAACATTTATTCTAAATCCTGTGACATATTCCAACAAATAGTATAAATCTGTAATGTGTGATTTTAATATGTATTTTAAGAGCTGAACAATTAATATAACATCTACTTGCAACATATTTTAATGATATTTAATGCTGCTGTATTTATGTATTACATATAGGTGGCCTATTTGAATTCTTTGGACGCGTAACAGCAAATGATGTAATTGAGAGAATAATGCAGTGCACATTCACCCAGTCCTTCGCCTGTCAGTACAACTGGATTGGTAGGAGGAAAAACAAAATGTCATCAGGAAATTAATTCTCAGAAAGGTGATATGATCACCGCTTGCATTAATTCTTATACAATGATTTCTCAATTTAAAACATAATTATTTTGGTGATAAATAGGATATTAGACTTGAAATAATTTTTATTTGTCATTCACTAAGGCAAATAAAAATCATTTCATTTGTGACAAACTTGATGAACACTCGATTAAGATCCTATAATAAACTGTACACAGACATGAAATATCTATTGTTTGTTAGAAATTTGTTAGTATAATGATTAATTTTGCTAATAATTTAAGTTGAAAACCATTAATTCAATAATGTTCAACTTCTAATTTCTTCAAGCTATAACTGGGTTAACTTGTGACATAATTCTACATCTAATAAGTTGAAAATAGGTGTTTAATATTTGCCATTTCTTATTTTCTGAAGATGCTGCCAAAAACAGCAACATAAAAGAGATAGGAGTGGAACTGCATCTTAAAAATCGGTTAATGATATGCACCGGACCGAAGTGGGGGGCTGCAAAAGGAAGTGAGTTTTTGCCATCATATTTGACTATTTTTAGTTTATAATTTTATTAGGACTATTCCTTTTAAAAATCATGGAGTGGGGAGGGGAGGGCATTTTTGGACTCCCTACCTACGCATTTGCCGTATTTTTTAATAATGGTGAACATAGCAGAATCTGTATAAAGACATCCTTCCACACATTTAGAAAAATCTTCAGGCTTACTCCCACCCATTTTAAAAAGAAATAGCCCTTATATCTTTTTAAACATATTTAATGTGTAACACTGAATAAGATAAAACAAATCAAGAACTAAGACATGACAAGTAATGTCCATCAACATGGAACAAAATAAGAGAAAGCCTATAGTTGTATATCACATCTGTATGTGGCAAGACATGTAATAACTAGGTTATTTAGTTTTAGAATTATGAATAAGTAGTTTCATGGGGCGGGATGTAGTCCAGTGGTAAAGCACTCACTTGATGCATGGTCGGTTTGGGATTGATCCCCGTCAGTGGGCCCATTGGGCTATTTCTGGTTCTAGCCAGTGCATCACGACTGGTATATCAAAGGCTGTGGTATCTGCTATCCTGCCTGTGGAATGGTGCATATAAAAGATCCCTTGCTACTAATGGATAAATATAGTGGGTTTCCTCTCTAAAACTATATGTCAAAATTACCAAATGTTTGACATTCAATAGCCGATGATTAATAAATCAATGTGCTCTAGTGGTGTCGTTAAACAAAACAAACTTTAAGTACTTTCATTTTAATTCAAGGGAAATGTTATATGTTATTTTTTTTATAACAGTAATAGTATGAAGGTGACATTTGCGTATACTGAATACACACGAACAAACTTTTTATTCAGTGGTATATACTTTAATTTTAAATAATTTCAGGTGTATATTTAAGACTAAATTGTATTTGTCATTGCAGCACTTGAGGAGGAGAGGTAACGTGTGAGGTCAGCAGCCATGGCGACGTAGTCGGAATCCGATGATGAACAAGATTGATATGTAATTCGATAATAAATGTTATAACTGTACTTTTGTTATTCTTAAATACATTGGCCCAATGTTGGGCCAACTATATAACGCGGTATGAAAATGTTGGCACAATGGTGGTGCAACGTGGAATTACGAACATTGAGCCAACGTTGGCCCAATGAACAAAATGACCATGTGCCAACATCGGCAGTCTTCGTTGGGCCAACGGTATGGTTGACGTTGGGCCATCCATGGTGTGCTATCTGGGACTGGTCAAATTGACCAATTGTGAAAATCCAGCATATCGAAATGGAAAGTTTGGATATTAAGCATCACAAAAAACATTTTAAAGAGTTTAATCTCCCTTATAACTGAAATTTGGTGTCTGTCCCGTGGACTGTTGTTTTGGGGTAGCATCAGATGGAACAAAAATTTATTTTGACGTACCATTAAAAGTATGTAAATTCCCAATTAATGTACAGGTTTAGGTAAGTAAGAGTTGCAGATCTGAAAACTACACATATTTTTACATAAAAATCAATGTTCAAACCTTCCTGACTTTCTGACATAGATAAATTGACCTGGCTCCTGTACTATACCACATGTATACAAAATTCTAAGTGGAAGACACAGGAATGTACCATCGTGGCACAGCCCCCGTGACTCATTTTCTGCAATATTGTCCCACCTACCTGGGTCAGATAAACAACTGATTGAGACTATATTCTCCTCAGAGAGAACCTGTGATGAACTAATATTTATTTGAGCTACTGGGGGTCCCAATCTGAGAATTTGAAGGAGGTTGAAGAATAGAAGAAGTACAACAACAATATGAATGACAAAACCATTATCCACAATCAAGACTGTATCTCTGCACAATACAGAATCGTATGGGCATTTCACAAAATAGTGATTGATTCCATAAATCTCTTATTTAGTGGCTCGTCTATAGGACAGCCACTTCCGAAGAGATCGTTTACCGTGTTCGAAACCCCAGTGGTATATGAGCATGTAAAACTAGTTACCTACCAACCTATTGGGCCCTGTTCCAAGAAGCAATATTAGTGCTATAATATAAGATCATCTGAATTGCATAACTACCTTCATTGAACAATACATCCTTCCTGCATTACCACAAAGAGGCTAGGACTACCACTCAAACTAGTTTACTAAATCGAAACAAGTACAGGACAGATCTTGTTGGAATAAATATAGCTGTGATGACGTGCACTTATGAATCACTGTAAAAACACACTACAGTAGCCAGAAAAGCAAACACAAAATTTCTTTGTATATTCAGGGAGGGGTTAATATTCTTGCTTTGATTAAAAACACTTCAAATAGAAGAAAATTCACCAAAACATGTTTATTATTATTATTATGGTGCACATAAAATAGCAAACCATACAAATATTAATGTTACTGCAATTCCTATTTATATACACAGACACGATTCTTGTCTGTTGCCAAATGGTTCAAATTTTTTTCAATAATAGACCGGGCTCTCACAATGACAAAAGTCATATTATTTTTAGGATTCAAGCACATAAAAATATTGACATAATGTATGCTCTATTGCACTTCGCATTTATAATTTTTATCACAGACCGATAACAAAGAATGCATATGGATCGTATTTGGCACATAGGACCTATGTCAGACATAATTATATAACGAACTGTATTTAAAAAGGGTGTATCTACCACATACGACCAGTCATGTTCATATAATGGATAGCAAGCAAATCGGAGGAAAGTGGTATGTGTCAGTTACGTCTATTTTCGTGCAGATTGGTATCTGTTATTCATTTACGACCATTTAAATCCTTCTTTATAAGTGATGCTATTAAGAACACAGCTACAATTTTTTGTGACAATATATAATCGAGGATGGCGATCCCAAATATGCAACAAAGACGTTTTAGGTCATATCTGCCACTTACGACCTTTTAGCTTTCATGCGACGAATTATCGTTGGGACAAAATACAGTACTATTATACAAGAAACAGGTGAAAAATGTTCTATTCATTGAATTAAATAAAATTGTGCAAATGTTGATGTTTGTTACCATTGGATTGTATGAAAATACACCAAAACAAAAGGAAACTTCATGTACACCCTCCCCATCACCCTGAAATGGCCAAACTGTTATCATTAGTCTTTATCATTTTAACATCTTGTTTGTGAAGATTGACCCAGAAATAAGAGTTTTTATTATTCATTTTAGATAATGAGAAATTCAAAATGGCCACCATATTTGATGTCATTATGACGCCCTTCCAAAATTCCAAGGCTGGCACCAAAAATTTTCTTTATCTGTGACGTATAATAAATGATATTATGATGGTTGTTTGCTTTCTTCAAAACATTCCCACGGGAGCCCACAAGGCAGTAGATTACAGTCAGTATATGATAAAGCTATGTAAATAATTTGTGGATTATAGTATAATTGATGCATATATATCTATATATAAAGAAATAAAAAATTCCTCACCATATACATATACATATATATATATATATATATATATATACACACACACACACACACATGTATATGGTGAGGAATTTTTTTCTTTCTTTTCTCTGCTGATTTAATTGCCAATTGATTTCCCATGCAATCCCTGTTTGAGGTGCCAATTGTGAAAATATTTCTCTTTATTTTCTCTTTACGGTATCTACTGGATCTATCAATCCATCCATGTATTTATCTATCGATATCTCTATCCATCCATCCATCCATCCATCCATTCATAAAACAATCTTGTACATTGTTTGTTATCTCCATTTCTTCATCCAGGCCATTGTCAGAGATCTCATTTTTTCTTTCCTCCATCTCTGCTTCATTTCCATTTGGATCTTCCATCATTTCCAACTGTTTCCCATCCGTTTTAATGCGCAGCTTTACCCTACAACACAAAATATTTAACTATAGCCAAACTTTTAATATGACTCTTACCAAATGTTAGCATGCAGGGTCAGATGGCCAGAAACAAGCAAAAAAAAAAATGTCATTTTGTCTGTATTAACTTGCATCATGTATTGCATGTTAGTGAAACTACCTGTCAGTCGATCACAAATGGTATCAATCAGGGCTGCCCCCCTCCCCCCACTCAAGAAAATAGCATAGAAATGTCAGGGTTTAATCTTTATAGTATGTCTCATTCCATGTACAAAAGTGGAAACACCTGTTCCAACATACTCCAGTAAAGTCCCTACCAGTGGTAGCTTGCAACAAAGATTATTTGCTTGCCAAATACCTTTCTTCTTTAGCATTTGTCAAGTCTTCAGCGATAACATATATACAATATTGAACTGTAATAAAAAAATACAATGTGCTTCAATGCCATCTATAACACAAACTCAAGACGTGACAAATAATTCTTGATTTATAAAATCCTACAACATAACTAATATCATGGTTTGAAAATGGCTAACTTTCCAAGTCATCTAAATAAGAAAAGAAAACATCTTAAGGTTATAATAATCATTAAAATAGTTGAAAATTATTGTTTGAAAATGGCTAATTTTGTAATTCAGATGCCAGGAAATCATGTTTAAGACCTTTCAAATAATTTTTTTCCAAGGAGAACATGCAAATTGTTGTTCTCATAAATCTGTTAACAAAAGTGAAATATTTGTCGACTACAGATTCCCATGTCACTGTAAACAAATACCTATAAACTGCTCCTGCAGTAGATATACCAGTGAAAAGCTTTGATAAATCCTGTGTTAATAAGGACACTTGGGAGTCACAAATATTCCTCTAAGTTTTTATTACCAATTGATTTCATAAATGTTAACATGTCTTCATTATTTACATATTTCATATGTTAAAAATGATGCTTATAAAAAGCTAGGAGATAAATGTACTCTTCTGCCTGATCCATTTAAGTTTACTCAGATAAATGTTGTTCCAGATATGTCCTGGATATACAATGGTGACACTATATGTTTTGGTTTTGAATCTGAAAAAGGGTTAACAAATAGCACATATCCAAGGTATAAGATCAAAATCTGCTCAAGATGTCAGCTAGTATTCTAAGTCTAACAGAAAGCAAACTAAACAATAATGGATTTCATAAACCAAAAAAACAAGAAATAACTCAAAAACATGGCATTGCCGCATTGGTGTTATTGCTTACATAGATATGTATCTTGCCAACAACAGAAGAATGGATTTGGAAACTGAACTTGAAGTTGTATGGTTGGAAATACTTCTTTGTAAATCTAAATCTATTCTTGTCAGGGGGCCCCGTGGTGATGTGTACATTTATTTTACCCAGGTCATTTCCCCCTCTCCCTAATGGGGTTGAAAAATATATATCCCGATGTTATTTGTGCCACAGGCCCCGCAGATTCTAAAACCAGCTCTGATTCTTGTGGTTTTTCTTACTGACCACCAAATAGAAAGATTATATTAATGGCTTGAACAATTCCATGCCAATATAGAAAAAGCTACCTGGCACATTTAACAAAGAGCTGATTATTATGGATAATTTTAATGTAGACCTGCTAATATCAAAACATTCTGAATTCACCAATTCCTGTAAAGCATATAATCTAGAGCAAAGAATACAGAGTTACAGAAAATTCCTCAACACTTTATCGATCATGTTTATGTTACAAGCAAAACAAGGGTTAATCGCTGCTTTGTATACCCAAACTTGGAATAAGTGACCACTTCCCTGTCTGCACTGTTTATAAAGCAAAGTCCGCACCTATTAAAAAGAATCATAATATCATGCTTCAATATCGATGCCTGAAGCATTTTGACCAGTTTCACTTTTTAAATGACTTACCAAATACTCTTGAACCAGTAAGTAATATTTCTGACCCCAACGCTGCTCTCAGTAGTCTCTGTGATTGTTTAATTGAAGTACCGATTCTTAATTTTGCTAATGCTTCTCGATTTATTTTGTTAATGTTTCTCAATGTGCCATCAGCTCTTCAAATGATTAGATTTTATGTTTATGGGCTGTATCCATGAATTATACTTCAGCATGTGATAGACATTCAACAGGTCACCTCATCCTCATGAAAGTGACCAAAAAAACCAAGGTCAATTTAAAACTACTTTAGACATATTCAGAGTTTGGTTAGTTTCTCCAATTGCTTATACATGTAGGTAGTACTAAACCAAATAACTTCTGGCTAGATCAAAGTTCGAGGTGCACCCAACTTTTGATAGAGCAGTTAATACCACAAGTCCTGTGATCGGTGATAAATGTGAGTGTGTTGGTTGCAAAAACAATTAAGTTTCATCTAGGCAAAAATGTATGCAATTTTATTTCACCTAGTACCATACACTATGTCAAGTAGCCTTGTGTTTGAAACATGTATTGGGCATGATGTGCATTTTATGGTCGTCCGGTCGCCCTAGGCGAGTGAAAACAATATCAGGCAAGTCAATACCTTATCATGAGTTGCCTGCCTGGCAACTAAAATTTCGAGCTTTCATTACAGCATATTAATTTGGAATGTCCAAAATCTAATGTTTGTAAAAAAAACCCAATAATTTACTTTTGATAAAATAATTTCAAGATGCGTATGCCCATTGAAAATGATCTCCTACGCCAAATACATTTATTCTTTTTATTTTTAAAAATAAAATTGGGCAACTCAAATATTGCACAGGCAAGTCAAAGTACTGACATGACTCAACCGAATGGCAAGATAAAAAAAATCCCAAGTGCACATGGGGTACCTGTAAAAAAAAGTACTAAAATTTTGTGCAGAACTAGGATAGTCATTGATGTTACCCGTCATCTCTGAAATGAGCAGCTTGATCCCCAAAAATTTTCTGATTCACAGGTAGGAGTTTTAGCTATATGTTACTATTGTTGTCTATGGGATTTGATTTTGTGGTATATTACACCCTATAACTTGTTGATGTTATCCATTTCTGGATTTCATGTGTTGTTCTTTTTGGTTTGTGGTTTAAAACAATAGACAATTTTCTTCCATGTTTGCAACATTATATAATGTAATCTGTGAATAACAGGGTTCTGACAATTTGATCAAAATTAAGTTAAAATAGCAAGCATGTTACAATTCCTAGTTCACAATAATAACACTAACATAATCTGTCCATCATCACTACCACTCCTTTAGAATTTCACATTCTAATTATAGTCCTATAATCTACTCTAACATGTAACCAATAATTGTTATATACATACCATAAGAACAGCATAGTCAATTTATATTTTGCACTGTTTTATGGTTATAGACAAATTTCAATTGGTATCCGTTTATTTGTTGACAGTATTATTTAAATTAATACAATGTACAACTAGACAAATGATGACTTCGGCTTATACACAAGGCCAATGATTTTGTACTTGATATTTAGGGTCAAACTAAGAGGTCGGCTTATACAAGGAGTCGGCTAATACACGATAATATACGGTAGTATACAGGTGCACCTATAGTAGTCAACTCTCAGTAAAACAATATTACTTACAACAAAATATTCAGGTATTAGCTAACTTTTATTGGGAACCAACTTGTTTCAGTGTTAATCTGGTCGTTACAACGGAATATTAAGAGTTCTGGCACTGGTAGTCATTTCAGGTAACAAACATGACTATTTCATGCACAGTTTGATCATCACAATCGCGCAGAGAATTAATTAACATATTTTTTTTTTATCAGTACACCAGTGTATATATACACATGTATGTTAACTGGCACAAACCTTTTGACAAATAGCTAAATCGATTTTCTTGAGACATCTACAAAAGGACCTGTGCCAGAAACTATTAATACTGTATGTTGTTCTACAAGCCACTGCACTTCCAATGATACCAAAAATAATTTCTATACCATCTTTTTGTTTTTGATATGACCAATGTTTTGCCTTTAATGACCAGACTGTATGAGACTATTTTAATAAACATGACATTTATTTTAATCAAATACTTATTACAGGAGAACCTGTCAAAATCAGATTACATTGGAAACATTAGTGAGCTAAATATACTCTCCCCAAAAAGATATGCAAAAGTAGATTTTGTTTAAACCGGAAAGGTGTATTTAACGGGTGAACATAAAGAAGAAGAGAATGTTCATGTTACACACATATTCACAGTTGACAGTTGTCCATGACATTTAAAAAGTTCAAGTTCAATGTCATAATGGTATGCAGTCAATATCTTGTGTGCCCACCATGGGAGTCCAGAATGCCTGACATCTCCTTCCTGTGGAATGGTCGTGTCAATGACAACTGTGGAATATTATGTGGCTGTGGTCAATGTTGTCTCAGTCGTCTCTATCCAAAAAATGTTCTATGGAATTCAAATCTGGAGATCTAGCAGAGCAGGGCAGGACGTGAATGTTGTTGTGTAGATATGCTGTTTTTAGTCTAGCTGTATGTGGTCTTGCATTGTCATGCTGGAATACCACATTGGCATTATTCATAACTGGAATGTGTGGCTGCAAAATTTCATCTCGATATCTCTGTGCCATTAAGTTGCCTTGGGTGTGAACCAGTGTGTGAAATTGCTGCCCACATCATCACACTACCACCACTGAATTTATCCACTTCCTGTATGCAGTTTGCAGCATAATGTTCACAATGATGTTTGAACACTCGACATCTTTCATCAGTGTGACAAAAAAAAAAGACTCATCATAAACCATACACTTCTCCATCACAGTTACGGCCATACTCTGCTGATTTAACACTACTGACTTCGTAGTCGGTGATGTTGTCGAGTCTAAATGACACCTCTTACAGGCCGTCTGGCTCGAATACCTGCCTTACGTAGTCAGGTCTCACACTATCTGAGCAGATATCCTACGCAAACCTGGTATTGTGGAAGCAGTAGAGGTTGTGTGGTAGTCGACTGCCGAAGATGAATTACATGTATGTAGTGGTCCACAAAAGAATTGTAGCTAAGGCTAATTGTAGTGACTTAAGGTGAGTTTTACAATTGGTACCGTAAACTGTACAGCCGTTCCATAAAGCAACCTTAACGTAGTCGTAAGTGCTCCTTTAATGAATAAAATCTTCTATGCGAAGTAGTGCAAATTAGTTAAATAATAAATTGCTAACCCACTTTTCAGAACATTTTGGATGTATTCATTGGTATCGGATATCCATGAAGTAACTGTCAGTTTATTTGCCAAGCGATAATTGCCGAATTTTAGTGTGAAGGTTGTATGGCCTAGAATGTTTTTCATCAAACGCAGTGTTTAATAAAAGGTATTTGGTATATATTAGATTCATTATTACACAAACAGTTAGTATCCTTCTTAGAAAATTATCAAATCATCATTTAACTGCCATTTGACAGCTACGTTAGTGGCTAACAACTGCCTCTAACCTATTGTAAATGACGATAGCAATCTACGTTGCATCATGGAACTGACTGGCGATTGTAGAAAAAAATTAAGGTCACAATGGTAGGTATTTACAGCGATTGTAGCTCTAAGATCACTTCATGGATCGGGGCCCTGGGTCACAGATGTGGTCTATCTGATCTGGGACGATCACCTATTGTCTGATGTTGCTGGAACCAATACCACAATCTCATTATGGTGCCTTGGTGATACATGGAATGTCCTTGCTATGGCTGACCTGTATTCATTTGCTTCAAAACAACCAATGACGTTGTTTTGTTGTGCTTCACTCAGTCGTGGCATGTGTTTGATGTTGTGCAGTAACCAAAAATAATGGGGACAAGTAATAGAAAACCCTGCATTTTTATAGTGCACATATTCATGTTTCACATTCAGAATATGCATGTGCACAGATAACGTGGTTTGCACATGGGGGTGGGTTTTAAAAAAAATCACGATTGTGTTTTGTATTTCATGGTGGCTGCGCATTGTCAACTGTAACAAATGTTTGAATCACCGAATGGCATTATATTCATGATTTGTACATCGCTGTGTGTAAAACTGTCATATCTATTAATAAAGGTAGTACTAAACAAAATAACTTCTGGCTGGGTCAAAGTTCGAGGTTCATCCAACTTTTGATAGAGAAGTGAACTCCACAAGTCCTGTGATTGGTGATAAATATGAGTGTGTTGGTTGTAAAAAAAAAAAAAAGAGTTTCATCTGGACCAAAAATGTATGCAATTTTATTTCATCTAGTACCACTGTGTCAAGTAGTCTTGTGCTTGAAACATATATGGGGTTACCTGTTATACGCTGTAGGTAGGAGTTTTAGCCACATATGTTACTATTGTTGTCTATGGGATTTGATTTGGTAGTATACACCCTATAATCAAGCACTGTGCATTTCTTTTGGCAGAGTATTTGAGACAAACTATTGGTAATTCCTACATTTTAATAACTATATTATATAATTAGAAACCATGATAACTAACATACTTACGAATGGAAAGGCTTTAAACATCGTGGAAGAGACATGAAAAAGAAAATATATACGGCTCTAATTTAAACTGCCAGCTTTCAAATGGTATAATTAATAAATTTCTAGTCAGCTCTTGGGTTATATCTTTTGCGAATTTTCATAAAAATTGGCACAGTGATCTTCAACAAATTTTATAAAATAAATTATTTACAAATACAAAATGACTAGAAAATTCAATCTTATTAATTTTGTCTAAAATAAACAAACAAGATAACTATTGGCCTGGACATCTTTGCTTTTTAAAATTAGTTAATTATTTAATTAGTTAAAATAAAGTTTTCGGTGTTAAAAAGTTCAATTTAATACAACACAAACTGAAAAATTTAAGAACTCTTTCTGGAAGATCTAATTAAACAGAAAATTGGTCGTCAATTGACAAATAGATGCTGGACAAATCAGTAGCCAAAATGTTTTCCTGACAAATGTCAAACCTAGTGGTGCTAAAGACATTATGAACATATTATATGTCTTTACTGGTAAATTCTTGCTATCTGATTTTTAAGTTAAGGTTTTTGGGTTGTTGTTTTCGTAATGATTTAAAAATAGAAATGCTAACAAAAACACACCGTTGTTACATCACCAACTTTAATATTCATAGGTTCTTCTTCAAATGTGAAAGAATCAGACTCGCATGCCTTAAAACCAGGAGGTTCATAGTCTGCAGGAGTGCCTGCAAACACATTAAAATTAAAACATGGAGATTTTTATTTCCAATTATTGTACATAACTAACATAATTCCTCTTGTATAAAAAAGTATAAATGTATTAAAAGTGCAATTGGGTATTATTATATCAGATAAATGCCACTTTAAATTCAAACACCCAAAACCAAAACCTAAAAACCCCAAAACTTTAAATGCTCCATATACAAAAACATAAAAACTTTGCCCATGGAACAGGTTGGCTGAGGGTATTAAATACATGTATTTATACACATGTATTTATATTATTTATGTCCATTAAATACTGTTACCATTTTCAATCACAAACCCTTATATAATATACATATAATATACATACATGTATATATATATATATGTATATATATATATATATATATATATATATATATATATATATACACACACACACACACGCAGTCAAACCTGTTCTAGCGGCCACCTGTATTCAGCGGTCACCTGCCTTAAGCGGCCACATTTTCCCCTCCCAAACGATTTATAATGTAAATGCACCTGTAATAAGCGGTCACCGGTCTAACGCAGCCAGCAGCCACCTAAATCGGATCCCAAATCGCTAAAATACCTGTATTAAGCAGCCACAGTAAAGGTTTACTATTATATAAAAAGGGGTATTTAACAACAGCGATAATGTGCAGCAAATAACCGATCTTCACACCTTCAGGAGTACCCATTCAGTCCCGACATCTCTACTTGTATCAATTAAGAAAGTATGACTCTGGAATGCATCTAATTGCCACTGGGCAGGCTATGCTTGACATTTGTAGGTTCACTTGCTATGACAATACACCGATGAAGTAGGAATTAAATAATTAAATGGAAAACTAAAACAAACTTCCATTTGCATTATTTCTGAAGGAGACGACATGTCGAAAGTTAATTTATTAGCAGTACAGACGGTAAAACAAGAAACAACAACAGATGTTTTAAAGACTATATATGTGGCAACCTGTACTCAGCGGCCACCTGTCTTAAGTGGCCACTTTTATCTACTCCCTTGTGTGACCACTTAAGTCAGGTTTGACTGTATATATATATATATATACACACACACACACACACACATATATATATATATATATCTATACACACACACACACACACACACACACAC